>NW_008350388.1:1151290-1178364 GCF_000622305.1 Nannospalax galili
CAGTATTGGTTCCCCAGGTGTCTGGGGCCCCGAGACTAGGAATGGCGCAGGGCCCAAACTAGGAGTATAGAACGGCGAGGCGGGGGATGGAAGGGTGAATGTCGCTTAGGGAGTCCCGGCGCCGAGAGCTGCGCTATAGACTTACCCCAAGAGGCCTGAGGATAGTAGTCACCTTCATGTCTTTTAAGCATCTCCAGGATGCTTTGTGGAAGATGAGGCAGGACACTGGACTATCAAGAAGTATGCTAATGATTCCTGGCTTGTGAGGGGGACCCAGGATCTAAAACCCAGTTTTCTGACTCCTTGCTTAATACTTTATTTCGTCTCAAAACAGCAGCCATTCAATACCCCCCCCAAAAAAAAATTTTATAACAGGCCTCTGTTTCAAGTAAAATGGAAATTCAAAAGGATCCATTCTGACTTTACTCATCCTAGGCTCTAGGAAAAGCTTGGACGCATTCAAGAAATCTGCTTAAACAAAATTACCACAGCCTGCTCAGTGGGTACAACAGCTGAATTTCCATCTTCCAAATACGTATTATAGTTGGATTTTGAGAAACAAAATGATTCAGGGCTCCTGTTCTTTCTACTGCATTCTAGAACACAGCCCAAAGCACAGAGCCTCCCTGGTATCACATTAGGCCAATTCAGAAAAAGCAATTACTGAGCCACAGTGCTGGACAGTACCACAGCTTGGATGATGAGGCACACCTTTACCTCTGATGCAATACCCTCTGAATGATTTGACTTTCCAAAAGACCACAGCTTTGTTCTCTCCCTTGGAACAGAGGCATGCCGGTACCCCACACAGGGTTTTGCTTCGCATGGTTATAGTTACCTAAGGTCAACCATGGTTCAAAGTCATTACATAAAAAGTTTCAGAAACAAAACATTTGGTTTTAAATTGAACACCATTTGGAGCAGCAAGATGAGATCTCATGCCATCCACTCTGTCCTGAGTTACATGACGGTAAAAGTTAAAGTAAAAGGGCTGCTCCAAGGGAGCTAAAGAGGGAAAGCTGAATCAAGGTTGGAAACAGCAAGAAGGGAGGAGGAGTTCGTATCTACATTGTATGATTTGTTTCAAATGAAAAATATTAAGAATTTCAAGTCAAACTACTTTGTCTTTCCTGGTGTTAGTTAAAATGCATTTGTAGTTTATAATTTAGATGTCAGAAAAATCAAAAAGCAACACAACAAAAAATCTGGAGCATTTCTGAAACATTGCTATGCATAGAATATTGTGTTTGAAGTTTAAGAGATTCAAATTACAAGGAAGGGGCTTGCCTACTTTAAAGGTTTTGTTCGTTTTTTGTTTTGTTTTTTTTTTAAACTAAAAGGCAGATATATGGTAAACAAGAGACAGCAAAAGCTTCTATGAAGCAAAGACAGGCGTCCCTAAACAAGATTTCAATGGATGCACAAGCTTAAGACCCACGTTTTTCTTTTGTATGAGGCATTTCAAGAACACGTGTGGGACCACTGTGTTCACCCTGGGGACACACAATCAGATAGCACAATGCACCTTTGTCCTCTCCAGCAAGCAGCAGTCCCTATGTCTCTCCTCCTTGTCACGTCTTGTAGTCTGTCTCCCTGTCCTCTACGTCCCTCTTTCCCATCCCTCCATCCTTACTTTTCCCTACCTTGTTCCCCAACCCCTCCTCTAATACAACCGCCCTAAGGGCCCTGGCAAAAGTCACTAAATACCTCCATTCTGCAAAGCTCAATGGCCATTTTTCAATTCTAATTCTGACTTATCTACCATTTCTGATACTGCTTAATTCATTCCTGCCTTCCTTGTACTATGTACAAAGAAAGCATGTAGGATTCAGAAAACAGTAAGATCTGGTCACTACCTCTGATGCAATACCCTCTGAATGATTTGACTTTCCAAAAGACCACAGCTTTGTTCTCTCCCTTGGAACAGAGGCATGCCGGTACCCCACACAGGGTTTTGCTTCGCATGGTTATAGTTACCTAAGGTCAACCATGGTTCAAAGTCATTACATAAAAAGTTTCAGAAACAAAACATTTGGTTTTAAATTGAACACCATTTGGAGCAGCAAGATGAGATCTCATGCCATCCACTCTGTCCTGAGTTACATGACGGTAAAAGTTAAAGTAAAAGGGCTGCTCCAAGGGAGCTAAAGAGGGAAAGCTGAATCAAGGTTGGAAACAGCAAGAAGGGAGGAGGAGTTCGTATCTACATTGTATGATTTGTTTCAAATGAAAAATATTAAGAATTTCAAGTCAAACTACTTTGTCTTTCCTGGTGTTAGTTAAAATGCATTTGTAGTTTATAATTTAGATGTCAGAAAAATCAAAAAGCAACACAACAAAAAATCTGGAGCATTTCTGAAACATTGCTATGCATAGAATATTGTGTTTGAAGTTTAAGAGATTCAAATTACAAGGAAGGGGCTTGCCTACTTTAAAGGTTTTGTTCGTTTTTTGTTTTGTTTTTTTTTTAAACTAAAAGGCAGATATATGGTAAACAAGAGACAGCAAAAGCTTCTATGAAGCAAAGACAGGCGTCCCTAAACAAGATTTCAATGGATGCACAAGCTTAAGACCCACGTTTTTCTTTTGTATGAGGCATTTCAAGAACACGTGTGGGACCACTGTGTTCACCCTGGGGACACACAATCAGATAGCACAATGCACCTTTGTCCTCTCCAGCAAGCAGCAGTCCCTATGTCTCTCCTCCTTGTCACGTCTTGTAGTCTGTCTCCCTGTCCTCTACGTCCCTCTTTCCCATCCCTCCATCCTTACTTTTCCCTACCTTGTTCCCCAACCCCTCCTCTAATACAACCGCCCTAAGGGCCCTGGCAAAAGTCACTAAATACCTCCATTCTGCAAAGCTCAATGGCCATTTTTCAATTCTAATTCTGACTTATCTACCATTTCTGATACTGCTTAATTCATTCCTGCCTTCCTTGTACTATGTACAAAGAAAGCATGTAGGATTCAGAAAACAGTAAGATCTGGTCACTGCCCATGCTCTGTATATTAATTACTTTTCTGTTGCTATGATGAAGCACCGTGACAAAGGCAACTTATGTAAGGAAGAATTTATCGAGCTTATGGTTCCAGAGGGGGTAAGAGTCCATCCTGGCATGGGAGGCATGGCAGGAGGCAGCCAGAGCAGAAAGCTGAGCACTCACATCTTCAAGCAGGCCCAAGAAATGCAGAGATGAACTAAAAAATGGGGTAAGGCTATGACTTCTCAAAGCCCACGCCCAGTGACGCACGTCCTCCAGCAGGAACATACCTGCTCTAAAGGTTCCGTAACTCTCCCCAAACAGTGCCACCAACTGATCAAGTGTTTAAATACTTGGAGCCTCACATTCAAACCACCATAGTCCAGCAAACATGAACTGTGTAGGAAACAAATGTGTTCTCAATTTTTCTAGGTGCAACATCAGAAGTCAGAATATCAGAGGACAGTGGGACTGACACAGGGAAGCATCAGATCCCTTTACAGCACAGACAGTCTTAGGAAAGGGCTACGGCTGCTGACTGAGTTGAGTAAACTGACAAGAAAGAATGGTGAGGAGGAGGACGACAAAGTCACAACACACGAACTGTTCCAGGCAAAGGAAACAGCATTAGCCAATATAGGTAGTGATGAGGTGCTCGGGAAGATGGCAGAGGAAGGTGCAGACAGGAGCGAGGCTGCAAAGAAGGTGATGTAGCAGGCAGCAGAACATACATGATAAAGAAGCAAAAGCAGGCAGAGGGCAAAAAGAATAGAGAGCAAAGCTAGGAAAGAGGCATCATACAGCAGACATTTTTTGTTGTGTATTCAAAGTAACCAAACTTGTGCTTTCAAGCAACTACCTGCTACTTCATGGGTATTATCAATCATGTGATGGATCACATTGACTTGCCACTAAGCTAGAAAGCTCACCATCTCCAGCAAGTGAAGCTCATCACATTGCTGGTACTACCTCTACTAGCTAGTGTGAAATAGACCACTTTTATTCTTTATGGGACACACCTTCAAAGCACAACTCTCATCAATCTATCTTCAGAGTGGCACTGTTCCAAAAGGAGACCCACAGTTCTGAAGTGTTTATTCAAACATGTTTAGCTAAATTCAGTCATCAATCCTTCAATATTCTTACTTTTTACTCTCCCACATTTCCCCTGTCAGGACTATGTTTCTAAGAAGCACTAAGGCCATAGCCAATGTGGAGGTTTAATAATCTAGGTCAAAGCTGATCCAAAGAGGTGATTTTCAAGTCTCCTGGCAAAGTAATTCAGTGACAGACTTCAGTGTCTGAGATGAGAATTCAACTTTATATAGGAGGCTTTTCAATTCTGTGCCATGAATAAGTATCAAATAAACAGGCCAGGTGTGATCTACTGTCCACTGTTACTGGGCAATATATTAATGCCTTAGAGGGAATCAGAGAAGAGAATGCTTCATGCCTCCATGTGCCAGCTACAGCTGTCCTGCAGCATTCCAAGTCACACAACTCACCCCTTCAAAAACAAAAATCATTTTCTGGTGCTGCGCAGCATGGTGAGGAGCTTGTGTGTGCACTAGCAGCCAAGCCACCCAAGGGTTCGCTGCAGTCCATGCAGGTCTTCAGACACAAGCAGACTACCACAGCTGTGGTGCACTGCAAATGGGGAAATGGCCTCATTGAGGTGAACAGGCATCCTCTGAGATGATCAAGACATGCACGCTGCAGTACAAGTTATTGGAGCCAGTTCTGGGCAAAGAGCAGTTTGCTGGTGTGGACATCAGGGTCTGTGTGAAGGGTGATGGTCATGTGGCCCAGATTTATGGTATTCATTAGTCCATCTCCAAAGCCCTGGTGGCCTACTACCAGAAATACATGGACGAGGCTTCCAAGGAGATAAAAGACACCCTTGTCCACTATGACCGGACCTTGCTGGTAGCCAATCCCTGACACTGTAAGTCCAAAAACTTTGGAGGTCCTGGTGCCTGTGCTAGCTACCAGAAATTCTACCAGTGAGGATCAGGTTTACCTTTGTAATAAACATTGTGGGATTGCAAAAAATAAAAAATAAATGAAAAACTAAAGGAGAGGAGGGAGCAACATAGGTTTCATATAATGCATATGGAGTTTAACACAGTACAGGTGTGTGGGTATATAATGGATCTTAACTGTCCCTGTAAAGTCTCACGTGCTAACCACCACCACTCCAGGTTTGAGTTACTTGGAGAATTGTGGTAGAAACTAAGAGGCAGGATCTAGTGGGAAGTCTTGTGGTCACTGGAGGTGTGACCTTGAAGGGGATGTAGGACAGATCCCTTTCCTCTCTTTTGATTCTCAGTCATGAGGTGAAGAGATCTGCTCCAGTACGTGTGCCCACTATGATGTGCTGCTGTGTCAGGGTTTAGCAATGAGGCCACTGAGCTGTGAGCCAGAATAAACCTTCTCTCTTATAACTAATTACCTCGGGCATCTGTTACAGGGATGAAAGGATGACAACGCAGGCAAGGGTGTTGCACAACAACGTGAATATGCTTAATTCTACCACACAGGATAATGAAAATGGTTAATACAGTAAATTACATATAAATTTTTCTACGATAAAAACAATAACAAAAAACAAAAACGCAACTTCAAATGAAGATCAAAGGTCGGCATATTAGATGCATGGATTCTACTCTGGTCTTGGTAGCATTCCCCTCAATGCCAACTACAAAAGATAATCATATGGGAACAAAACTGGTTCATTTTTCTACGAGTATTTTTCAATACAACATCGGAAAGTTTATTTTAACAACACAGTCATAACATGTTGGCCCATCACTCTCATTTCCCACTGTTTTCCCCTAGAAACATTTACATTCCTGTAAGTAATAAGCAGAGGCATTAAAAAAAAAAATCTCTAGCAACTTCACTGACTCCTGAAAAATAGAGTAAAGGGGCCTGCAAAATTCCCGGCATTCTTCACTCACCTTTTGAAGGACAGGAAAATCTGCACAGCCCTAATGATAGGAAGTTCAAGACCTGGTGTAGTCTTTTTTTTTTTAAATTTTATGTGTATGAGTGTATTGCCTGAATGTATGTGAATGCACCCGCATCGTGCAATGCCGCAGAGGTCAGAAGAGGGCTTTGGATTCCCCTGGAACTGGAGTTAAGGACGGTTCATAGCCACCATGTGGATGCTGGGAATCAAACCCAGGTCCTCAGCAAGAGCAGTCAGTGCTCTTAACCGCTGAGCCATCTCTCCAGCCCCAACACCTGGTATAGTCTTAGGAGTTTATTCTGACTAGCTCCTAAAGGGTTCAGGTGAGTTGTAATGACTACTGTACTTTGAAGAAAAAGTACCAGAATGAAACACTATTTTACAAGGTAAATGCTCCAGTTTAAAGAGAAGCATTAAGGTTGACAGAGTCTCTGCCTGATTTAGAATACTCTAAAACAATAGTATTAATAGAACAGCTTTAAAAAAGAAAATCCAAAGTTGTTTTTAATGTGGTAAATGATCAGATGCTTAAAACTCTGGTCATATCAAAACAAATTATTCTCAACCACTTCAGACTGAGCAGGGTTCTATGTTTAGATATGAAGCGTTCTGCAGTCTCAGGTATGAAGGCAGTGTGCAGAGGTTTCAGAGAAGTGATTAGAAAAGATGGCTCTACCTAGGCAGTGGGTTAATCAGGAGACAGATCCTAATTGAACAGATCATGAGGTGGTGGTGGAGACAGTGGAAGGGAGGGTCTGAATGGGAGAAAGCAGCCTGCTGAGGACGTGCCTTGGCAGAGTGTTTGTCTTGTTCCCGGTGCCTGCTTGCCCTGTCTACCCGTCCCGCCCCCTTTCTCAGCCAACGTGAGGCTAGCAGTCTCTGTCACATGGGCCTTTCTGCTCTGTCACACCTTCCTGTACTGTGTGGCAACAGTTCTCCTGCAACTGAGCCAGCCACTATAACCCCAACCTCCAAAACCATGAGCTAGAATAAATCTTTCTTCCTTGAAGCTGATTTGCTAGATATTTTTGTCACAGTGACAAAATGTAACTAACATAGTTCCCCTTTCTCATCAATGGGAACCGACAGAGAATCACTGTGATTCCAACTTCACTCAAATTTAGATAATCCTTACTTTTGCCCTTCCAAAGTTTTTCAGAAATAAGTCAGAGTTTACAATATAAGCATGCCAATAATTCTCATGAGTTATCCCAATATGCATTCTACATGACCTTTGGAAAACAGCCCAAGAACAAACAGCACAAAGGAGTAGAACGTGGCAGAACTGTGGAGAAGATCCAAATCCTGCTTCCTCCTGTTACTTATGGTAACAGGAAAGGGCCAAGAAACACAGGCTCAGTTTAAAACCTTTATTGTTTATGGTTTTCCACGAAGTACGCATGTTCTAAAAAAGTCCAGAAAAACACAAGGTAGTAGTACTTAAAATGTTGGTGCCAAATTTTTACTTCGCCTTAAGTATAACTGCATAAACTCAAAAATAACACAGAAACAGGAGCATCACAAACAAAACCTATTTCAATCCCATTTAAAATAAATTATGAACTGATGGTAAGAGGAGTCCAGAAGTGGCTGCCAAAAGACTGCAGGAGTCACTTACTAAGGTGCTGATGAAGATGTGACTAGAACCGAGGCCACATACAAAGGTCAGAGACACTGTGGAATCCTCCCTAGGTGATGTCTGAGATCAAGGTCAGCCACCATGTACAGTGCTGCTTATGACAGAGACTTAAAATTACTTGCTTAGTCCTAAGAAACAAATCTACTACCATTTTCTCCAGCTTGTGAAATCTTTACACGTAACTGAAGATAAAGAATTGCATGAACCATAGCATGTGAGCTACTAGAAATCTTGTATGTATCCATTTGAATTCTAAGTCCCAAGTTTCTCAATTAGTCTTGTTGACAGCCTTTCTCAACATTATTTTCTGTAACATCAGAGAGGGATGCACTCTACAAAAAGCATAATTCTGCAACTGAAGATCAGGTACAGAATAATCTATAGTTTGGAAAGGGAGTTTCATGTGACCAACAAATCAATACTTACAAAGCATCTACAACAGGCTAAGGACTAGTTTTGGTGACAGATTAATGGGCTATGACTCCCACTGGTGCCTTCTGAGAATTCAATGTCCACTCTAGCAGAAGACACACATTAAAAGACCTACGTTTGGGAACAGGGGAGAGAAGCTACCTTTAGGGAAACTAGGGATAGTGTCTGAGGAAATATGACAAAAAGCTGCAACGGAAAGGATGAAGACTTCGAGGCAAGATACAGCCCCGGGTGTTGGTGAGAACAGGCAGGACCTGAAAGAACAGGTATGCAGCTCACAGTGCAGAGCAACAGAGGAGGGTGGCCAGATGCAAAGACACGGTCCTCAGAGGTTGGTGGTAAACTAGGTCAGGTCACAGAGCTTGGACTTTAACCTGCAGGTGATGGGAGTCAGTGACTAGAGGATGACTAACATCTGTTTTAGACTTTACACATGGATCTGATGTCCCATTTCCTATGGCTACTGTAATGATTACCACAGCTTGGTGGCTTAAAATAACAGAAAGGACTTAATAATTTGAAAGGCCAGAAGTCCAACATCAGCTTTCCTGGGTCAAAGTCAAAGTGCTGGCAGGACTGTACTGTCTCGGGGCTCTAGAGGAGAGCCCTTTGCTGCCTCTTTCAGATACAGGTAGCCCCAGCCTCCTGCCACACTTCAGTCTCTGCCATGACCTTCATGCCACCTTTCCTCTGTGTGGCTGTCTAAGCCCTCTGCTTTTCTCTCAGGAGAGCACTTGTGAAGGGATTTTTGGTTTAACCTGGACAGTCCATGATCTCCTTACCAATCATATCAATAATGATCTCATTGTGCATATGAGATAATGTTTACAAGTTCTAGCAATTAGGAGTAGGTATGTGTTTGGGGATCGCTTTTCAGCACACCACACCCAGTGACATACAATGTGAAAAACAATAGAGACAGGGATAGGAACAAGGAGACCTGTCGAGAGAGCAGTGTCATGTGTGTGGGGTCAAAAGGAAGGGAAGGGAGGACTACTGCACCAGCAGAGAGTCAATGCTAGACAAATGGTTTGGAGGAGGGGAGTAAGGGAAGGGAGTGAAAAAGGAAGCCCACCGGCAGTTCTGCCAGCACGTGGCTCACAGGGTCATTAAGCAGACATTGAACACAGGAGACAGAACAGGATGGCACATCCAGCTTCCATCACACGGTTTCAGATTCTTTGGGCCACGTGGTAATGTTCAGCAAATAAAAACAGGAAATTGTAAGGAAATCTTGTCTATAACTCGATCCTCAATATCATTCAATTTAGTCTTGAAAGCATAGCTCAAAATTTTACTTGCACAAACACTGGAACTCCTAATATGTGCAGCAGTCTATACCAGCTGTGAAGGATGCAAAGCTCCTCCTGGACGGACTTTACCATCTGATGAAGGGCAAGGCTGGCAAAAATCAGACAATCACATAAACAATTGCAACATGTCAATTAGGTTTTCCTGAGCCCTGTAGTGCTCAGAAGGATACTGTCTACTAAGTTCTTCAGGAAAGCAGAGAGACTTTCCAGTCTCATGGAAACTACTGACTGACCTCTTCTCAGCTCTGTCCTAGGGCCTCAAATCAGTCTTCACTCCTAAAATACACCTATGCTACTAGAATGTGAGCTCTTTAAGTAGGGACCATGCCATTTTGTCTTTGAATGGCCAATTTCTGGTATAGTGTAACCATATCTTAAAAACTGTTTACTGAAGGAAGCTTTCTGAAGCACTAATCTGGCAGTACTCTTGATACTTAATTACCTGTTGGTTCCCCACTATGGAACATGTTAAAATTCAAATTCTTCAGAGTACGCCTGTGGAAGGATAACACATACTGCTCCTAACACCATTGTGGCTTTCTTTATCTCTGGTTATCACCTCAGCGCTCTCTCCTGCTTCAGCCATGATGCCTGTCGTGACAGCTTTGCAAACTGTTCTTTTCCACCTCTGCATGTGTTCTGCTCCTCCTCAGAGAAAAGTCTCTCCTCATCTTACCTGAGTGGAAAACTCTTACTGATGCTTTCAAGATTCCACAAGGATCATATCTTATGAGCCTTTCTCCAACTTTCCAGTTTGCTGTCTTTTCTCCAAACAGCTTAACACTGTTTACATGTCATTTAGCACTATTTACTCACTTACCTGCCCACTTCATATCTGCTAAGCATTTCTTTGACTAACACTTTCTAGGAGCTTGACATCCATCTGTGAACTGAATAAAAGCGCCTCCTCTGTTGAGTGGCTTATAGTCTAGTTGTGTGCAATCAACAAGCAGATGCTCCTCATGTGAAACACACTGCTGAAAGGTGGGGAAGAAACAAGGGATAGACGATGACTATAAAGTTTTCCCTAAGAGAAAATGTAGAAAGTGAGATATTAAACACTACAGACATAGAGATGTCTTGGGCAAGAGACTTCCAGGCAGAGGAAATCACAAGGAACCAATGCCTCAGGGAGTGCATGCTTGGCAAATTCTAGAACTAGTCTGAGGTCAGTGCAACTAGAGAGAGGGCCAAGGCAGGTCTCTGGAAGATGGCAGAGAACCAGGCCCCTATCGATGCTGGCATTTAGTTTTGCTGAGAAGTAAAGTCATTGGAGGGGTCTGTGCAAAGGTGAAACAAGGTAATGCTTACAAAAGATCCCTCTGAATACAATACTCAAATACTGTGAGATGTAAGGCACAAGCGGGGAGACCAGTTAGAGAGCTGCTGAGACAATACAGAGAATGAAATTAGGTGGCATGACCAGATTCTGTCATTTAAAAAAAATTTTTTATTTCTCTTTTTATGTGTATGAGTGTATTGCCTGCATGTAAGTTCACCTGTGTTGTGCAATGCCCTCAGAAGTCAGAAGGCAATGTCAGATCCCCTGGAACTGGAGTTCCAACAGTTGTTAGTCAACATGTGGGTGCTGAGAATCGAACCTGTGTCTTCTGTAAGGGCAGTCAGTGCTCTTAACTGCTGAGCCATCTCTCCAGCCCCTCTGCCATTCTTAAGGTAGACCTGATAGGATTTGTTCATGGATTGAACATAGGAAACAAATAATGGTGAATAATGAAAAGATTTTCAGCACTAGCCTCCAGAAATAGAAAGGCAGATCCTCCTTTTATCATAGTGAAGAAGTCAGCCTGTGGAAGAAGTAGGTGTGTGAGAAGAACTTAAGAGTTCTCTTCTAGTTATTGAATGGTATTTAGGCATCCCCATTGTCCCATGAGACAGTTAAGTAACTACATCAAGTAGGTTAGATGAGTTGGAAATTCAAGGGAGGAATGAGGGTGGAGATAGGAAAGTGATGGTGTTACCAGTGTAGGGGCAGAGTTTAAAGGCATGGGGTAGATGAGCTCTTCAAAAGCCATGTTGCTCTGGCTTTGATGTGTGCACAAATCACCTGGGGATTTATACAAATGCAGAGTCTTACTCCTTGTATGAGAACTGAGGCCTTAGACTCTGCATACTTAGTAAGCTTCCAAGTGATCTCCATGTTACTGGTCTGGAGACTGCACTTAAGAGTACAAAGACTCTAATTTGAGGGTGCAGATGTGCAGTCTGGACGGTGCAACACCATGTTGTTATGTACCAAGTTCACACTCTAGAGCTGTACAATTCAGTTATCAAAAAAAAAAATTGCAAAGCTGGGTGTGGAGGCATACTCCTTTAATCTCGCATGTTCAGAAGCAGAAGCAAGTGGATCTGAGTTCCAGGCCAGCCTAGTCTACATAGTGAGTTCTAGACCAACCAGGGCTGCATAGTTGAGACCCTGTCTTAGAAAGAAAAAAAACCAAAATGTAAAACACTTCTCGTGTCTTATATTAAGTTTATGATTTTGTACTGACACAGTCATAGGTACTCTTGGCCACATGTGGTTAAACGCTTGATTCTAGAGAATCAGTGTAGAAAGAATACAAGAAAGGTTCTGTGTCTGTATGGTATGAGAGAGTGCAGAGAAGGATCACTGCATTAGCAAGAGAGCTTTGAACGACATCTGGTCATAGGAATAAGCACTCAAAAGTGCTTAAGAACAATGGGAAAGGAAACAACAAGGACTTACTTCTTCCTGGGTAAAGAATGGCATGATGTCCTTAGGTAAGTAGCAAGGGCTGGGATCCCAAGCACATATGGAGGGGCTGGCTTCAGTAAAGGGCCCAACAGCCATCACTGTGGAGCACAGAAGACAGGATATGGAAGTATATATGCCCATATGTTGCTGGTTTTGCTAATAGAAACAAAGTTTCTCAAGAATATAAAAGCCATGTCTCCATTGACTAGCACATGATAAAAACTTTTGGTGAGAGAATAAGTATGAAATAAGAATACAGAAACTATTAGAGAAAAGTAATAGGTTTGCTAGGTAGCAAAAGGGGTAGCAAACGTTAACCACCACGAATGTCACAATAAAAAGCAACTGTTACTGCTGTGAACTAGCACAGAAGGAGAAGGACAGCCCACAGCTGTGCAAGGTGAGTGCATGCAGGAAGACACGGGCAGCACAGAGGTTATGTGACAACCATGCAATCTCAGGAGGGAGGTGGGGTCACAAGAGAGACAGGGAATAAATGGAGAAGATGCCTTGGTGCGGTGACAGAGATGTCAAAACAAGGTTTGGAGAGTGGACTGAAGATGGGAGATAAAGGTCTCCTTGTGGGGTGTAGGAAACAGAATCTAGAGGATAATTAAAGGAAGGCAAATGGACAGTCTGACCTTGGGACTGAGCAGCTGCAGGGGACCAGAGCACCAGATCCCTTATCACATCCATCACCATCTTTATGCTTTGGTCCTGGCACCCAGCTGGCCAATAAACCCACCAACGTCAGACACTGGATCTTCCTTCCTGTTTCTACTATTCCTAACATAGCATCTGACATATCAAGCACTCAAATATATTTGGTTAACAGATTCTCTAAATGCTTAGGAAAGTACAAAAATACAATGACTACTAATACACTAACTAATTTCATCAATAAAAAAACAATTTAAAAAGATGTGCTCTGGCCTGGTGGTGCAGGCCTGTAATCACAGCACCTGGGAGACTGAGCCAGAAGGAGGCTGGTTCAGGCCATCAGGGGCAATGCAATGTGTTCAACAACAACCTGGGCTATGCAGTGAGACGATGTCATAAACACAACAATACAAAACAGAAACCTAAATACCCATTAAGTCAACCCAAAACTTAGCAGATAAATCCACTGGTATGTACCTGCAGTGCATATACAGCACAAGCAAGCTGTTGGGTCACTTTTGACGGTACAAGTAGAAAGCCAGAACACTCCCTGCCACTGCTGCCACTCTAGAATGTTGTATCATGTACACTAGAGAGGGTGTTTAGTAATGGGTCACATTCCCTGATTCTAAATTTGCTGTTCTTTGCACCAGCCAAATGATCTGTTTGTGCTCGGCAATCGGGGAAATACAAAAGTTATTAGAGACTCTGCCCTTAAAGGAACACATGTTAGGGAGCTAAGCAGTACCAAGGAAGTCACACAAAATAAAAAGAGACTATTTAGCCCATTATCAAGTCAACGGGACAATGGAGGAGTTCGGTGCCATGAGATGGGTAGGATCACCAAATACTAGCAGGTCCAGAGAACGGAACAAAGACGCAGATCAAAATATACAGCTCTTTAAGAAGCAAGCTGCAGAAAGAGAGACCTCTGGGTGTGTGGATGGAATCTAAAGAGCAGTGAGCAGTGTCTTACTCAGTGGTCTTGGTGCACTTCGCAGTTTTTACCAACAACATTAACAATGCTGGTCCAATCCAGTATCTTCTATATGCAAAACATCAGTGTAGATGCATTACCTCTCACCAGTTACCACCCACTACACTTTTTGCATTAAGCTATTTGAGAGAGGGCATAACTGTTCTGTATCTCTAATCTACTAGAAAAATCCAAGTCATTAACTCACTATCCTATGTTTTCTGAGTTTTGACTTGAAAAAAGACAGGATTTAATAAGACCAGCCCTTAGAACTGCTGAAAAATGAAGAGGCTTCAGTTGCATGACAAAATCATCTACTGGCTTTGCCAGTCCACACTATTGGATGTTATGCATTATTCATGCACAGGTCAACCAAAATAGCAGTAAGATGAAAACCTACCAGGAAAGCCTTTCTTGAGCAACTGATCTCAACATGTTTTCCAAAAGGAAAGTAATCATCCAGTAAGAACAAACATCTTGAACTTATTCACAGGGCTTTGTAAGAGAAAAGTATATATTCAGTAAAAATATTAAAATTTCTTGAGAGAAGTGACTTCCAGGCAGGCTGAGGCTTTGAAGACCCTGTCATAAAACAATTTTTTCACAGGACTAGGAAGCTGGCTCAGTGGGTGAAATGCTTGCCACACAAGAATGAGGAACTGAGTTCAGATCCTCAAGCACCCACATAAGAGCCAGGCATGGCAGCATCCATCTGTAACCCCAGGCCTTGGGAGGTAGATTCCAGTCGACCACCTGCAATGTTGAGCTCCAGGTTCAGTAACAGAGTCCATCTCAAAAACTAATGTTGGAGAATAATAGAGGAAAGCATCTGATGTTGACCTCTGGCCTCTACACATGCATGCACGAGCAAGTGCACCCTCAAAAATGCACACCACACACACATTTTCACATCTCCTCAATATCAAGAAAGGCTAGCTTAATTTATGCTTATGATTCAGGAGTTGAAAGTAAGATTCAGGAAAGTTTAGGTTTGTAGACTTTTGAAACCTTGGCTTCCTTTGACTGCATACCCAGCTCTGACAGCACAACCACCAGTGTGCCTGGGAGGCAATAAGGTGAGATGAAGCCTCAAAGCAGGTGTGAGTAAACAGCAGGGTCTGGATCAAAGCAGAGCCTGTGGGCTGCCTGACTCAGTGGCTGGACCTTCTTCTTGACAATGAGAAACAACTGAAGGATGTAAATGAGGAAACACCTGTGTGTTATCTACCCAGGAACATGGTGGATGGTGCAGACATAAGGAACAGGACAAGACTGAAAACACGTGCATGTTATCTACACAGGAGCACTGTGGACAGGCACACAGAAGGACAGGATAAGGCTGGGAACACAGATGTTAAGATGACAGCAGGTACAGCTCAGGTGACAAAGAGGAGATATCACATTTTCAATCCCTCTGTGCCCTTGGAGCTGTGAAAGCATATATGCTTACTCGTTTACTCCCCACAATAATTGTGAGGCCCAGCTGCTGATAAAGAAATGATACATAGCAAAGTGAAGTAAGTTGCCCAGGGGTAGAAGATGTGGGAGAACCATGATTTATCACCAGTCTTCAGACCAGCTCCTATACTTTTAACCACACCCTACATTAACAGAACACAAACAGATCACAGTGTCATGCAAGTAGGACAGGCCTTGGTCTGAGTTTCATGGCCATAGAACATCACTGTCATGAATCAATCCCTAGTTTCTACCTCAAGAGATGAAAGAGAAGCCAGTCACATAAACGAGCCAACCCCAGGAGGAATGAGATCTGGGAGAAAGACCAAGAATTGATTTTGTACATAGCAAGCCAACAGCAAATATGTCTCTAGCCTAAGGACAGGGCAGGAGACAGAAATTTTCAAACTGTAGCCATATCCTAATTTATGGAACCCATGATTATGCTACCTGTCCTGGTAAAAGGGATTTTTCATATGCAAGTTTAGATTTACAGATGGTGAGTGTGTCCTGGAATCTTAGGGTGAGCACAATGTAATCACAAGGGCCCTTTCAGAAGGGAGGGAGGATGGTCAGAGTAAGGGAAGGCAAGTGACACACTCTGGCTCTCTGATGGGCCTTGAGCCAAGGAACACAGGCAGGTTGCTAGAGCAAGAGGAGATTCTCTGCTAGAGCCACTAGAAAGCACAGGCCTGCTGATACATGATTTCTAGGACTTCCGACTGCTAGAACTCTAAAAGAATCTTTATTACGTAAGAGTCTGATTTTAAGTTAGTATTTTAGGTTACATGTTATTTAAACACAAGCTAAGGAAGCAGTCATTTAAAATCTCCTTGGGAAGGCACAAGGACAGATGAGGAAAGGGGCATGTTTCTTCTTTTATAACAGAAGTGAAGGAGGAAGTGGGAAGCGAGGCCACTGTGTAGACACTGGAGTGGGAAGATGAAGTCATTTCTAGGCCAGGATTGTGACAACCTCAGTGAATTATGTGGCTAGGTCAACAGCAGATCAGGACTTGAACTGAGGGCATCAGACTCTTCATTCTAATGCAGCTTCTATGCTCTTCTGAATGATTCCTAAACTTGCCATGGGAAATAGTAGAGAAGCCACAGGTGAGCAACTGTGTTCAGACAAACGTAACAAACTGTGTGCACACTACTCACGGCTTGCCACTGCCCCTCATCACTCCCTGTAGCCAGGATCAAATGTGCTTCCAGAGCAGGCACCTGGACTGCCTCAGGAGCAGCTCAACACAGTGAGATCCGACAAGCTCACCTCAGCCACCAGCAGATAGGGAATCCTGATCGGGACTACGGCTCTTTATTTCTTCCTCCCAGAGATGACTATGGGGGTGACCATTAAAATATGACCGAGAAGCAGAGAGGTCCAAGTCGCCACTGCTAAATGTAACTCAAGAAAAGGATGATGAAGAAACCTGCTCTGCAATTGAAGAATAGCACACTGGAGCTGAATCCAAAGAGAAAGAGTCCCAAGACACGCTGACCCAGAACAATGGCACAGACACTTACTCTCGCTGTTTGCGAAGCCTGGGTATACTGTGAATGCTCAGAAGAAGACCTGGAAGAGGCTGAGACCATTAACCACCTCTGAAGAAGAAAGCAGGGTTACCTGGGAACGGGGTGAAGTGAGAACTGCGATGGGCTCTGTATTTTGTTGTTGCTCTTACCATCATTTTCTTGAGACAGGGTCTTACCATGTAGCACTGACTGGCCTAGAACTATGTAGACCAGGCTGGCCTCAAACTTACAGCTCCTGCCTCTGGCTCTGGAGTGCTGGGATTAAAGGTGTACAGCACTAGGCCTGGTTACTGATTAATGTTTTATAAATATAGAAGACGAGCAGCACAAGAACCTGGAACCCTTTATATTCAGATCTCCACATACAATCATGTGATCCTCGTGGTGCTCCTTTAGGGAAGTCCCTCACTCACTGAAGGAATACGTGAGCTAACACCAATAGACATGCCACAGGCTGATGTGTGACAAACGTCAACCGTCTTCAACATCACCTGCCTACCCTCCTACCCGCCCACCATGGTAGACACTTTACCTTGTCAGTCATTCAGCTGCTTTCAAATCCTACCTTTCCTTTTCCAGCAAGAATCACTCTTTTCATACATCCCATATTTAAGGAACACCAGTCTTCTGATGATCTCCAAATCTGGCTGTTAAAATTACATGTTCCTTGTCACTGAATTCTCTCACACATCTCTGGATAATGTTTGCTTCTGTCTGTCTTCTATAATGAACTGTTTTCTCCAGCATCTATATCCTACTAATCCACTTCCTGTCCTGTTACCAGCACACCTCCTTGAGGTTCCTTAACCTGATCTTCCCTGGTTCTCATTCCTACCATCTCTCACCATACTTCCTTTCTTTCATTTCTGCTTACAAATTTGATCCTTCACAGGTTTTCTGCCTCCATGGTCAATCTTTGTGAAACCCAGTGTATGGTCACCTGTTACATAAGCATTTAATTTCCTTCTATAAAACACTGTCTCAATGTCATGGATCTCCAGTCACCTGCCTGTTACCTTTCCCTCCTCCATCCACAATTATCTCAAATAATCTCAATTCCTAAAATCAAACTCAGCTAGGTATGGTAGATCATACCTATAATCCCAGCACTTGAGAGGCTAAAGCAGAAAGACTGTGAATTCAATGTCAGCCTGGAGTATAGGGTGAGACAATGCCGCCCCCCCAACACACACACATTCTCTCACACTCACACTCTTCACCTCTGTACCTACCCTACATCTCCCATTTGTCCACAATGAATACCACCACTACTATTGGTGCTGGCTGCTCTGGGGTCCTTGCTTTTTGAAGATATACTATGCTGTCCTTTAGCGTGTTTCTAGAACAAAGTTAAGCATTTCCTTTGCTCCAGCTGGCCTCCCCTCTACTTTGCCTCTGGGCACACTGAACTCTAAGGACTTCTCTGAGATTTTTTTTTCTCCCTCCCTCCTCCTCCCCAGAACGTGTGACAATACCTGGCACCAGAATGTTCCCTGAGCAGAGGAACAAATCAAATGTGGAGTTTTACCAGGGTTTTCACCCTAGCTTATCATGCACTTTTTCAAAATAGGCAGATTCCATGATAAATTTTCAGTAGCCAATTTTTTAAAATATATTTTATTATTTTTATTTTATGTGTATGAGTGTATTGCATGCATGTATGTGAGTGTACCCGTGTCCTGCAATGCAGCAGATGTCAGAAGAGGGCTTCAGATTCCCCTGGATCTGGAGTTAAGGACGGTTCATAGCCACCATGTGGGTGCTGGGAATTGAACCTGTCCTCTGCAAGAGTAGTCAGTGCTCTTAACCGATGAGCCATCTCTCCAGCCCCGCCCCTGGAACTGGAGTTAAGGACGGTTCGTAGCCGCCATGTGGGTGCTGGGAATTGAACCCGGGACTTCTGCAAAAGCAGTCAGTGCTCTTAACCGCTGAGCCATCTCTTCAGCCCCACTAGTAGCCAATTTTTTAATTAGACTTTTAAATATTTATTGTGTGTACATGGGTGTATGTGTGTGGGAGTACACAAATGCCACAACACATGTGGAGGTCAGAGGACAACTTGTAGGCACTAGTTCTCTCCTTCTACCATGTGGATCCTTAGGACTGACCACAGGTCATAAGGCTTGACAGCACCTTTACCCACTGAGCCATCTCACCACCCAGTGATGAATATTGGTCCCAGATGTCAGACTCTTGTTTTAATAGTATGACACAACACACAGCAGTTGGGCTGAGTAGATGCCTCAGTGGGTAAAGTGCCTGCCATCTAGGCATGAAGACATGAGTCTTGATCCCATGTAAAGCCAGAAGCCACAGTTTTGTGCCTGTGATTTTAGTGTTCCTATAGTAAGAGGGACAGATGGCAGAACCCTCAGGAACTCTCAGGCCAGGTGCAGTGGTGAACAACAAAAGAGACGCTTTCTTAAACAAGATGGAAGGCAAAGACCAACATTCAAGGCTGTGGCGTGTGTGTGCTCGTCCTCACACAAGTCTGTCTACACACACACAAACTCCACAGCAGTTTTGGGACTATACTGGGTTATTTCTATGGATTTATTCTGGGAAACTCCAGGTGACATCCACTCTTACCAAGGCACTTGGGTGGTAGACTCTACCTTCCCAGTGACACAAATCAAAGTACTCTGGGGTTACCTGACAGCGCATCATAGAACTCGTCCTCACTCAGGATGCTCGGAGGCGGAGAACCTTCAACCAGGGACTGCTCTAGTTCATGATGTTCAGTGGCTAAAGTCTCCAGTGCTTCTGACAAAATTTTGGTTTTTTCTTGCTCCTGTTCCAATTTAAAATTCCTCACCTAGAAGAAAATAGATATACAAAAGAGTTCAGAGACAGGCAATACAGATTTTCTCAGAGGAAGTAAAAATTACACGCTTTTGATCTCCTTCTACTGCAGCATCAGAAATGAAAGCAGGCACATTATATACACACAGATGAATGAGCAAAATTACTAAGCTAATTTTGGTCTTCCCAAGGGGCCTTTTCTCACAACAGCTTAGCTAATGAAAATAGATTACAAACTATGAAACAAATCCCCCTCAAATGATCAGGATCCTAGCAAAAGAAAATTAAACAGTCAATTCAGAAATCATATTTTTAGAAAATATTTCTCCCTTAATATTAATCGTGAAATTAAAAAAAAATCACTCCAGCAAGTTTTTTAAGTATTTTATTTTTATTTTATGTGTATGACAGTATAGCCTTGTACACTTCAGTGCACTCGTGTTGTGCAATGCCTGTGGAAGTCAGAAGAAGTCGTCAGATCCCCTGGAACTGGACTTACGGACAGTTGTAAGTCATCATGTGGTTGTTGGGAATCAAACCCAGGTTCTCTGCAACAGCAGCCAGTGCTCTTAACCACTGAGCCATCTCTCCAGCACCCTCCAGCAAGTTTTTTAACTAATGAATTGTCATCCTAAACGTTAAAATATATACATCATTAGAGGGACTCTCCTCGTTTATTTCCAAAACAGCTGTAACAGGTATATCAAAAAAAGGGCAGCAAGTTGCTGTGTGATTAACTATAACACTGGCTATATTTAATATGGATATATTAAATGGGTATTCTAATATCCATTTTTCCAAAGTTTTATTTCAACTGTACACTTTGCCTTTAATTTAGTACACTAAAAAAAATAAGGGATTACCAGAAAAGCCTGGTTGGCTTTTTCTGCCTTTGAAGACACCATCCATTCCTTGCACAAGGTTCAGAACACCTGGACGCAGTGCTGCACTAGACTCCTCTAACCCTCAGGTAGCCAATCCACATAAGACAGCACATAGGACACTTGGTGGGGAGTTTCACCTACTGTACAAAGAACCCTAGAAACCACTGCCAATCCTTCATCTTGCTCAGGTAAAAGCCAATGCAGCAGCTTTCACGGGAGCCAGAGAAGCATCTCCACAGTGGTCGCTGCATGCGCTCAGAAGTCTCTTCTCATTCATTTCTACCCTTTGTATGTTTTTGCCATCACCTCATAATCTAACTGAGCAGTATTCACCCCAGTGGTCTTTAAACTTCTATTTTCAATGTTGCAGCAATTTATCTATTTCTCAAAGATAATCCCCAAAACACAAAGACTCTTAAAAGCTGGGTGTGATGACACAAGCTTGTAGTCCCAGCACTTGGGAGGCTGAGGTAGGACTGAGAGTTTGGAGCCAGCCTGGCCTGCAGCATGGGACCCTGCTTCAAAGAACAAACACACTATAGAATTGAATTGATGTTTTAGAAAGTAGAACTGTGCTTGAACCTTCTTTGACTTTCTTCTCCCCTCCCTGTGGATCCCAAAGGTGGGCTTGAATCTGGGGGATACTCCCGACAGTTTGAAAGGCACTGGGTAGGCAGCTGCTGTCCAATTCTCCTTCAGGTCAAACCCCAGATCTCCAGGTCTGAGAGCTGGAGTCTTTCACAATGGCTCCCTTGCATCATTCCCTCCACTGAGTCTAACCCTTTCGCATCCTGACATTAGCTCTCATTCTTCTCCTTATGGCCCTGAAGAAGGAAGCAGCT
Source organism: Nannospalax galili (assembly GCF_000622305.1). NCBI lineage: Eukaryota > Metazoa > Chordata > Mammalia > Rodentia > Spalacidae > Nannospalax > Nannospalax galili. The sequence continues at coordinate 1,172,521 of NW_008350388.1, forward strand.
GCCTCTGTTCCGACTCCAGGGCTCTCTGTGGCGCTGAGGTCCTGGTGGCTGCATATTAGGTCCAATACGCTAATATAAAGTTCTGCCTATAAGACAAAATACGGTTTGGTTTCAAGGCTCAGTTCACTGCACAAACAGGGTTAAGTCTTTATCATCTTGGGAACAACTCCAGTTCTCAGGCACCCCCGTGTTTATCATTACAGCAATGAGATTATAATTATTAGAGCTGTGATAATGAAATAAAAATAGCGATAAATGGTAAGCAATAGTGAACAGAGACAACATGAATAACTAACAAAAATTAAGCACTTATATGATTGTATTTTACAGCAAACTCAAAAATACTTGCAAGTATTCTCATAATCAAAATAGAGTCTCCAAAGAAGAAATACTTGTGCTATGGCCGCAGTCAATGTAAAATGATAAAAAGCTGTCCTCCTTCCTTATGGGTACGATGAATGGTTCATTATCTTTAAATAAAGGTGACACATTTGAGCACCAGGTCTAAAATGTTCCTTTTCTTTAAGTGGAAAAGTTCTTTTGGTTGGTTTTTGTTTTGTGGGGGTTTTTGTTTGTTTGTTTTAAGATTGGGTCTCCCTGTAGCCTCAGCTGGCCTGGAACTATGGAGACTAGGCCGGCTTTTAACTCTAGAGATCCACCTACCTCTGCCTCCCGAATGTTGGGATTAAAGGCATGCACCACCATGCTTAGCAAGTGGAAAAGTTCTATCAGCATTGTTTTGTTTGTAGATACCAAAACAGCACAGCAAGAAGATCTAAATCCTTTCCTCCCTCTCTTTGGATTTATCACAGTAACTTTCCAAATATAAAAAATGCAAATGTGCTGTTGACACTGTACCTTTAAATAAAAAGAGAATAATTCCTTCCATTTAGCAAATGTATACATTTTAATACTAAATTTATGTGAATTTCAGCCAAGTGGCAAATAAATAATCAGGGCCTTTAAATAATCTTCTCTACAAAATCTTGTTCAAAACATACCTGAGCCTTTATCCATCTAGCATAAACATCATTAAATTTATACCACATCTACATCTCTTTCTCACTCTTAAGAGAACAGATGAACAGGGGTAGGGATGGAGAGGAACAGTGCTACCCTCCTCGTGCTGACCTTGTTCATCCTTCAGTAGACCTGAGAGTACTTTTATGAATTCTAGGCCTCAAAGGATTTACTGCACTGAAGAATTCTTGCTATACAACTATTCACAAAATGGTAGTCTTCCCCAGGAACAAGTGATATGCATGGAAAAGAAACTGTAGGTGCCAAGAGCTACACAGGGAAGCTTTCTCACTGCTTTAAGTAAGCACCTGAGTGGACACCTAATGGCCATATTAATGCTAATAGTAGAGAGGCTATCTGGACAATGAAACCCCAAATCCTCTACAATGACAGCATTTTGAAATTAACTAGGGGAAATCTTGCATTGAAAAATCAGTGTAAAACTCCTAAAAAAAAAAAAAAAACCCAAAACTACAGCGTGCAATTTCATAAAATATTCACCTTACTTTTAAATATGTTTCCAAATTTTGATCTGCTAGCTAGCACTATGCTGCAACAGAAACAGCCCCTCCTGTGCACCGCTGGTGACCTTCTGATCACAGGTACGAGGCTTGCTTTGTTCACATTTTCTACCAACTCAAGCAAATCTACTACAAGATTTTTAAATGTTCAAGCTATTCTATCCTAGTTATGCTGAAGGAACAGAGAACGTCTTCATACAACTAATGGACTCCAATATGTGTTTATAGTTACATTAGAATATTTTAGACTAAGGTTCGTTACAAAAAATCAACAAATAATCAAGAGAACACAAATCTTAAACTCATTAGATCAAAGCATGGAACAGTAGCATAGGCACTGCTGTCTGAACCCCCTTGACAGTAAAGCAACTGTAAACCTTTGCAGTAGTCTCTCTCCTCAAACACTTTCCTTTTACTCCATTTCATGCTAGAAGGTGAAATCCTCAGTGAATGTTTCCCAAGTGAATGGATGCCAGCAGAAAATCCAGTTTAACACAGCCATGTATGTGCTAGTCAGTTTACACACACTACACCTTACCTTTCCTTTTAGAAAGTGCCCTGCTATTTATCGAAGTTTCACAGGTGTTAAATGAGCCTGACGATGAACAAATCATTTGGCAAAGGCACTCAATTATTGGGGAACTGCTGATGAATATTCAAAGAATACCGTGTGTTCACCAACTGTAAGTAAGATAAGTGATCACTTCTACCTGATATGAGTTCTCCCATCCACAAGTCTGATTCCCACACTAAGTGAAGGACTGCCATGGTTTTAATGTGGCCTGCAAATTTCCTGTATTAGAAATCCAATCTCTAAAGCTGTATGTCAATAGTATGTGGAAGTAAAGCCTTTAAGCAGTAGTTAGGCTCAGATGAGGTTATTTGGTGTGGAGGTTTTGATGGCACACTCCAGCTAGCAAGCTTACCATGTGATAGCAACAAGATATGAACCAGGAGGAAGACCCTCAGACACTGAACAGATGGTAGTCTCATATACTTAAGGCTTCCAAGCCTCCAGAACTAAAGGGAGTACAGCTCAGAGGTGGGACACTTGACTATAGCCTCTAGAACTGTCTTTATTGCATATAAATTACTCAGTGTATGGTGTTCAGTTTACAGCAACTGAAATACCGACTAAGATAAAGATGGAGTATTCATATGAAATGCAAATTGGTCCTTGTCACTTCTAAATCTACAGTCAGAATAAATCAAACACTATACTCCAGGGTCCAGGAATGTTACACTTTGATCCCATGAGAGGCATGAGATGGTCTGGAAACTCACACTCATGGTGGGATATGCCCACAGCTGGCTTTGATGATTTACAAAGCATCTTTGTACACAAAAGTTTCAGGGATGTCACTGGCTAACACAGTTTTCTATGCTATCTTTCACCACTTTTTCAAATGAAACAAATTAATGCCCCTGCTGAGAAAGAGACCATGGGGGAAGGTCCAGTAGAATTTAAAAAAAAAAAAATGCTGGAATATGTATTTGCCATGAAGTGTTGGGAAGTGGTCAGATTCTGAAGAGATTTGTAAGAGCCTAAACACATTGCAGACAGACTGTGTGATGTCAGAGTAAGGCAGGAGGCAAAGGTGGATTCATGGTTTGGAGCTGAACAATCAGGACAGAGTTGTGATTACCTAACAGGGGGCATACTGCAGGAGGACAGGCCAGCTGGGAACTCAGTTTCCTGTATGGTAAGTGTAAGGTACTATGAGACATTCATGTATAGAAGTGGACAACCAGGGGATATCAACTCAGGTGCTCAAGGAAGAAGAGGCCTTGTATTATACAGGTTGCATTTTAAGCCATAACACTAGATAGGGTTACTAAGGGAACAGCAAGAGAGAAATGAGACACCTGGCCAGTGTTGACCCTGATGAGCAAGGTTTAATCGAGTCACTGATGATGTAGGGATGAGAGATAATGGTTGCTAGAATGATGTTCTTTAGACCTAGCCCACAGGTGCACAGCTAGTCTTTACAGGGGGGACTAGGCAGTTCACCCTCATGCAGGAGAAAGGCAGCATTATATGGGCACAGATTCAGGTAGGTACATATAACTTCATGTTTTCTTCAGATTGTTTCTGTTGTCTTCTTGTATATAAAGAATATAGACGACAGGAAACATTATCAGACACTGGTCCTAGAACATAATTTTTTAAAAAGTCTCTAATCTCAACATGATGGAAGTATGCCTTGAAGTTCAAAATAAGATGGGTCCTAAGGCCTACAGAGCCTCATTCACACAACGCTAGTCAACTCAACAGCAGCAACGTTCAGCTTACAGACTGTGACTGGCTCCTGGCACCATCCCTTACATACATTCACTGTTGCCTTAATTCAATTTTGTTCAGGCTAAGAGAAAAGGAAATGCTGTTCAGAACAATCTCAGTATTTTCCTGCCCTCAAACTCCACTCCTGGAGAGAGGACTGATCTAGCTGCTGACATGCTGGAAGAAAAAGGTCTCTGTGGAGCTTCTTAACAGCGGCTCCTGCCAAAAGTGGGTAAGCACAATCACTTCCAAGGTATTCTCAGACATTTAAATCAAGGTGGCTTTGGGGACAGTCCTTTATCCGACAGACTCCCCCACCAGTGCACATGAAAACACTCGTGAGTAGGAATAAGGAATTTCCCCAGTAAAAAGTAGTATTTGACTTAAAGATTTGGCGAATAAATTGAAGGGAAGGGCAAAAATAAAGTCATAATAAAATTCTGAAAAATCTGTATAACCCCAGAGTATTTGATATGTGTTTTTGTCAGAATGATTTTAAAAATAACCTCCCTTGGGTCAGACATGATAAGGTGGTACAGGGCTTTAATTCCAACACTCCAAAGGCAGGGGCAGGCAGATCTCTGAGAGTTCCAGGCCAGTCTGGTCTACATAGGGTTTTCAAGGCCAGTCACACTGAAAGGAATTTGGGGACAAATTTGAGGGGGAAGGCAGTCAAATTTATATAAATAAAATATAGCCAACAAAATTGGGGGGGGTAGTAAGGGAGGGTGCAAATAAAGGATGGAATCAAAATATATTGTAAGAAATTTGCAAAAATTCAATAAAAAGCAAACAAAAAATAACCTCCTTTAAAAAACCAAATTAAAGGAAGACTAGTTCTGCATACAAGTGACAATGTGTCAACTTTTTATGCACTGCTCAAAAAGAGAGAGAAACAGATTGAGATAATGTGGTATTCTCTTTCACACAAAATGATGTCCACAGTATGGCACCCACAATGAATGCTGTATGTTCTCCAGGGCTCCTTTAATGGCTCTGGAATTTCATCTAATTTGATACGAGAATGAGCTCATAAGAATTCTCTCTTCAGTTCAAACACTGGACCACCTGACACACTGTAATACTCACACAAGGCATTTCTCTCATTATGTCCATTTTACAATGCAAAAGCAGCACTCACAAAATTTTCTTAAAAGCACAATATGTCACTAAATAATTTCCAAATTATTTCAGATTACTGTATAGGTTAGAATTTCAAAATGTTTTTAACTGGCTCAGCATGTGAAGTACACAACAGAATGTTAGGCCACGTGATGGTGGTCATCAGACATATTTTAAACAGATTTCATACAACACAATTGGTTAATGTTGGCTATATAAAAATAGTAAAATTCCTCAGGAGGCAGAGGCAGGCAGATCTTTGTGAGTTCAAGGCCAGCCTGGTCTACATACTGAGTTGCAGGACAGCTGGGGATATAGGGAGACCCTGTCTCAAAAAGTCCAAAAAAAAAAGAGGTAAAATTCCTTCACATATTAAACAGATTCTGGAATTGCTTTGTTGTTTTGTTTAAAACAGGGTACTATGTAGCCCGGGCTAGTCTGCAACTTTAGCTGAAGATGACCTTGAGCTTCTGAGTCTCCCGCCTTGGCCTCCCAAGAGCTGAAGGGCAACAGCACCACCGTGACCGACTTTGGAATTTCTTAAAGTCTACTTTTTTTTAAATCATATCTTCTTAACTCTCAAATATGTGTTCAAACTGTACTGCTCATTTCTGGATTGATGCCTGGACTGTGCTCAAAGGCAATGAGTGGAGAATTATTTGTAGATGAATACTGAGGTGCACACTGATAGGAGCTCGCAGAGGTGTGAACGAAAAATACAACACAGACTTTCTTAAGAAGGTCCTACTCGGGAGGTTTTGTATTACTGTTTCAATTTCTTTTTGTGTTATGGGTCTGTTTAAGCTGTTAATCTCCTCTTGGTTTAGTTTTGGTGGTTCCCATGCCTTTAGATATCTGTCCATTTCTTTTAGGTTTTCAAATTAGTGGCATATAGGTTTT
>NW_008350388.1:1178845-1179031 GCF_000622305.1 Nannospalax galili
CGTTTTCATGTGGTGATTACGGCATCTTCCAGTGTTGATTTTAAGCTTTATTGCATTATGGTCTGATGGAATGCATGGAATTAGTTCAATATTTTTGTATTTGTTGAGGTGTGTTTTGTGCCCCAGTATATGGTCGATTTTGGAGAAGGTTCCATGGGGTGCTGAGTAGAAAGTATGTCCTTTGGT
>NW_008350388.1:1179158-1180250 GCF_000622305.1 Nannospalax galili
GTACTATTAATGAATTGGGGTTAATGTGGGTCTTAAAGTCCTGTAGTATTGTTTTTATGAAGTTGGGTACACCAGAGTTTGGTAAATATATGTTCATAAATGTAATATCTCCTTGATTCATTGTTCCTTTGATCAGAATGAAGTGGCCCTCTTTGTCTCTTCTAATTAGTTGTAGTTTAAAGTCTATTTTGGCAGAGATTAGAATTGCTATGCCTGCTTTTTCCTTAGTGCCATTTGCTTGGTAGATTTTTTTTCTATCCTTTCACTTTGAAATAGTGAAACAGTAGTACAAAACTTCCCGACTAAAAAAAGCACAGGACAAGATGGATTTACAGCAGAATTCTATCAGACATTTAAGAAGATCTGCATCTAATACTACTTAATTTATTCAAAAAAATAGAAATGGAGGGAGAACTTCCAAATTCCTTCTATAAAGCCAGTATCACTCTAATACCAAAGCCAGGTAAAGATACAACCAGAAAAGAAAACTACAGACACATATTGTTAATGAACATAGATGCAAAAATTCTCAACAAGATATTGCAAACAGCATACAGACACACATCAAAAACATCATCCACCATGTTCAAGTCGGCTTTATCCCAGAGATGCAGGGAAGGTTCAATATACATAAGTCAATAAATGTCATAAGTCATATAAATGGCTCAAAGACAAGAACCACATGGTCATCTCAATAGATGCAGAGAAGGCGTTTGACAAAATTCAACACACATTTATGTTCAAAGTCCTAGAGCAAACTGGACTGGAGGGAACATACCTCAACATAATTAAAGCGATATATAACAAACCCCCAGCCAACATCATTCTAAATGGAGAAAAACTATAACTGTTCCCATTGAAATCAGGAACCAGACAAGGCTGTCCCCTATCTCCACTTCTCTTTAACATGGTACTTGAAACTCTTGCAAGAGCAATAAGACAAGAGAAGGAAATTAAAGGAGTAATAATTGGAAAAGAAGAGATCAATTATCCCTTTGTGCAGATGATATGATATTACATCTAAGGGCCGCCAAAAATTCTACCCCAAAATTCCTAGAAATTATTAACACATTCAGTAAAGTGGCAGGTTAC
>NW_008350388.1:1180809-1183309 GCF_000622305.1 Nannospalax galili
AATTCCAAATGGCTCAAAGACCTCAATGTAAAGCCTGAAACTCTGAAACTATTAGAAGAAAACATTGGGAAAAACCTACAAGATATAGGCATAGGAAAGGATTTTCTAAACCAGACATAAATTGCTCAGGAAACAAGGTCAAGAATTAACAAATGGGACCTCATTAAATTAAAAAGCTTCTGTAAATCAAAGAAGACAACCAAAAAAGCAAACTGAAAACCCACAGAATGGGAGAAAATCTTCACCAGTGACACATCTGACAAAGGTAGGTCCCCTTAATAACCAGAATATATAATGAAATCAAAAAACAGAGAACTAAGACAAGAAGCCACCTAATTAAAGGATGGGCTATGGGGCTGAACAGAGAGTTCTCAAAAGAAGAAGTAAAGATGGCTATGAAACATCTTAAAACATGTTCAACATCACTAATAATTGGGGAAATGCAAATTAAAACCACTTTAAGATTTCACCTTACCCCTGTCAGACTGGCTAAGATCAAGAAAACAAATGATACCAAATGTTGGAGAGGATGTGGGGAAATGCTCATCCACTGCTGGTGGGGCTGCAAACTGGTTCAACCCGTATGGAGAGCAGTGTGGAGAACTCTTTAAAAACTACAAATGAACCTACCATGTGACCCAGTTATACCACTCCTTGGCATATACCCAAAGAACTCATCCTATTGTAGAGACACTTGTACATCCATGTTTGTTGCTGCTCTTTTCACAATAGCTAAGAAATGGAAGAAACCTAAGTGTCCCTCAATTGACGAGTGGCTAATGAAAATGTGGTTCATTTATGCAATGGAGTTTTACTCAGCAGTAAAGAAAGATGAAATCATGAAATCTGCAGGTAAATGGATCGAACTAGAAACTGTTATACTAAGTGAAGTAACACAGACTCAGAAAAAAAAAATCAACATATGTTCTCCCTCATATGTGGATCCTAGAACCAAACCCTGGTAAGTGAGTATGTATCCAGACATAACTACAGGAACCAGGATAATCGAAAGGAAACAGGGAGGTAAAGGAAAAGAAAGAACCTGAAAGAGAAGAACAGTAGGAAACAGGCCTTAATAGGGGAGATATGGATAAAAATTGGGTTAGTTTAAGGGTATACAAGGGAAGGATACACAAGGAACCTAGGGGATAAAGGGAAAGAAGGAGCCGAGAGGTAGGATCATAGGAGAAGGGTATTAGTAAGGGAGAAAGGGGGAAAATAGGGGTACCTTTAGTGTGAAAACCATGGTGGAGGGGGGAGACAATGTGAGAGATAAACAATACCTAGCTAGTTTTGAAAACCAGAGGGAACCATATTACTCCTACAACCTACTGACAAATTATACATAGCAGACCAAGAAATATGTGTCTAGGTAAGGTTTATTTGAGAACTGGTCTTTACCCAAGATTTATCTATATGACACACAGTAATTAAAAGTACCAGACTGGTGGAACTAACATTCTTGGGTGTTTAACAGACATACTTTATGAGGCCTATAATAATTGGTCAGAGGGACATAAAGGACACTTTTGCTCCTTGCCCTCCTAGGTCGACTAGTTCCAGGGGACTATGAGCATCTCTCAAAATGTCCTATAATGGTGGTGGGTCACCTGTCCTCTTGATCAAGGAGGCCAAGAAGACCCCACCAGATAGATTTGAACCAGTGTCCAGTCTATAAAGAGTAAGGTCAACACAGAGGAATCATTTCATTTCCTCCATGCTTCCAAGCGAAGCCAACCATGGTCGAGCAGAACCTTTGACTTATCTTCACATAGATGGAACTGGTAAAAGAAAGGAGCCAGGGGCTCCTCCCAAGACCATGTGACCCCTGAGGAAGAGATCCTCAAATGACCTTAAGAGTAAAAATAAATCGGTTTATCTGGAAAAACTGTATGGCCTTAAACACCCAAAAGAAAAGTATAACCAAAGATTAAAGGGGCCAATATAATTTCATAAGGGTCCATATGTATAGTTAAAGGCTACATAACAAGCAACAATGACAGAGAGGTGATACCTTCTTTTGAGTTGTTGGCCAGGGTGGCCAAAGGATTCCCAGATAGTAACCCAGCACAGAACTGGGAAAATGAACAGCAGACTCCAATCTTATCTAAAGGCATATTGACAACTGATTACTGCTAGATGAGGAACAGCTGACCCTCCCAAAACAAAGACCCTAGATAGGCTGACGAGATTCACCAGAAGGGCAAGTAGTAGGGAATGGCTGGGGGTGCCAACAACACAGCAGACAGTAGGAGGGATATCAGAGTATAAGGGCTCTAGTGGGAGGAGGGAGGCTATGTGAGGGTGCTACCTGGGAAGTGGGTGTATAAATAAATAAAAAAATAATGATTAAAAAACAATAATTAGTAGATGTGAAAAACATTACCATTGAAATCTACCTGATGACTTTATATCCACGCTCAGATGCCTAGAAGCTCAGAAAGTAACCAACTGTGACTAGTAATAATCAGATATTTAGAGATTAGAAATGCATGTGCAA
>NW_008350388.1:1183451-1198368 GCF_000622305.1 Nannospalax galili
TAGCAGGTCTTGAAACAGATGCATCTTAGCTCTGGAAATTATTATTGAATATGTCAATGCTGTTGTAATGAAATGCTTCTCCTAATTATATGGCTATTAAATAAATAATTTTTTTAAAAAAAGGTCTCTCTCATCAGTATTACCAAGAAGGGTATCATTTAAGTGCTGGAACTTTGGCAAAAATGTCTCTAAAGTTTTATTATCCCTCACTTCATTATGAAAAGTTATCTGGTAAGAAAGTGACATGAATTTCATGAGCATTGTATTAAACTGATTCTGTACACACAGAACTATTTATACTTCTAGTGCTAACATAGGCACATAGCATTTTATTGTTCAAAAGGAGCATCCATATATTGTTAGGTCATTAAATCCTAGCAACTATAGGAAGAGTATATGGGTATATGTTTAAAAACAGATCAAAATAGTTCAAGAAAGCTGACCCAAATCACCAACATCTTTTCTCATCAAATCCTACAAGCTTTCCAAGCCTCTGTGTTCCCAATAACAATACAGTCCAATAACAATGTTGGCGGAAATAGATGATCCTGACTCTGTTAAAGAGGAGGGAGGTTCAAGTACAGAGGGAATGGGAGGGGAGAATAGAGGAGGGGCTGGGGCAAGGTAACAGTAAGAATGAAAAAGCTATATGGAAACCTACTATTTCATAAGCTTCCTAAACACACACACACACACACACACACACACAGAGAGAGAGAGAGAGAGAGAGAGAGAGAGAGAGAGAATGTTCCTCCCAGAAACCATAGTTTGCCAAATAAAAAAGCCAATGCCAAGTATCTCCCCTCACGCTGTTGGTCAGGAGCAGCCCAGAGACCCCATTCCCAAACAAAACCAGCTCGCCCATTGCCTTGGTAGCCCCCCAGACCTAGATGGAAAGACCCTACTGCTGAAGATATCACTATTTGGTCATAGGACATGGAGAGATCAAGCTGGTGCTAATCAGGAAGCTTTTTCCCTGCTGTTTCACTTTCACAGAACCAGAAAGATGCTGGGGAAGAAAAGTCATGAACAGTCTTACGAAGTCATGAACCCATGGCTAGAGAACTCATAGGTTCCAGGGGTGAAGCTACAACCATTATTTTTGCTAAATGGACATAGTATTGAACTGCCCTCTAAATATGTATCTCCGTACTATACATGAGTGAAGTTCTCAGTCCTCATCAGAGAAGCTGCTTTGTGTAGTAGACAGCAGTTAATAAGTAAAACTCATAACTGGTCAAAGTGCAGAGTAAGTGTCTGTGGCATGCTCAGCCATAAGTAGGGCATCTATGTCACATCCTGTGCCCATTAGCCTCATGAAACATGAGGAGAGGGGGCAGAAAGGCTGGCAGAGCCAGAGGTCGGGAAGGACCTGGACACAACTGTCTCCTGGTCTTGACAGGACCACTGTACTCATGAACTTACAGCAGCTGTAGTGGCCTGGACAAGACCTGGACAAGGTCAAGTCAGTCAACACTGTAGCATGGAGGAAGGCGAAGCTCAGGAGCCCCTAACTGAGTTGCTAGTGACAGTTGCAGGCTACTAGGAGGGGTGAACTACACTCCAGTGGACGGTCCTACATCCATAAGTATATGTGCTGCACAAATTGAACTCAGCGAGTCATTTAAAAAAAGAGAAGATAGGAAGTTGGGAGTGGAATGTGTTACAACATAGATCCAGAGGAAACAGGGGCAAGTTGAAGGAGTATGATCAATATACATTGTATGTGAGTATAAAGTATCAAAGAACTAATAAAAATTACATTTTAAAATGCAGGGAGTGGCCTGGGGAGATAACTCAGTCAAAAGTGTTCCCAGCATAAGCATAAGGACCCAAGTTTGATCCCCAGAACCAACATTAAAAAACAAAACAAAACAGGCAGTAGCTTTTTTAATAGTGGTGGTATACGATTACAATCCCAACTCTGGGGAGGTCAAGAGAAGTAGATCCCTGGAGCTTGTTGGGACAGCTAGCCCAGCCTAATCTGAGAGTTCCAAGCAGGTGAGGAAATCCTGTCTCAAAAAATACATGAAAATAGCACCTGAGGAATAACACTTGAGTTTGACCTCTGACTTCAGAAAACAAAGACACAGGGTCTTACCTGCTGTCTTTGTGAACAGGAGTTCCCAGACTAGAAGGTTACCTGGACTATAGCTAACGTCTGCTGAAACCTTTCCTTAGAAGTCCTGTCACACTGTTGTAACAGACTCAGCAGGTACATAAGGAACCTAGCTGAACACATGGTCTCCAAGCAAACAGCTCCTTACATCAAATACTGGTAGATTTGCCAGATGCTGAGGTTCCCACTCACGGAGCCCAGCAGGGATCAGGACACATTTATTTCATTGCTTTTCAAATTAGAAGGCCCAATTCCAGACCCACTGAGTCAGAACTTCTAAGCACATTCAATGTCTGTTAATTGTGTCAGAAGGTTGGTTAATTTCGGCCAATACTGATCCTCCCCTCTTCCTTGCTGAGTCCCAGTTTATTACCTGACTACACCACCCTCCTACCTCAGAGTCTACTCCTCAGTCTCCCCAGCAGCTTTGGCAATGGGAAGAAGTTCTTGTCAAAGAGACAAAGTATTTTGCAGAATTTACCAAATCTACTTAAAGAAGAGCGCACACACCCGCCTTCTTCTTTCCTGGGACTAGAATGGAACACTCAGAATCATTTCTAACAAAGGAAACTGTCATGCCAGACCTATACTGCTCATCTGTCTTCTTTAAAGGAAAAATAAATCTCTAACTCTTTTAAGCTAATGTTTTTTGCTTTGGGGATTTCTGTTTACTAAATGCTAACATAAACACTGACATATACAATGTTTGTTTATCAATTTCCAGAGACGACTCTGATGTGACTCCTGGATAATTTGAAACTGATGTAAAATAATTCAAATTTACTTTGAAATTATACATAAGGATCTGAGTTTAGATCCCCAGCATATGCAATACATCAGATGTGGAAGTGCCTGCCTGTAACCCCATTCTTGGTGGTGAGCAGATGGGATGGAAACAGGATACTGGGGTTTGTTGACCATCAGCCCAGCAAGAAAAGACAAAAAAGCTCCAGGTTCAGTGAGAGACCTTGCCTCAAGGGTATAAGACATATAGCAATAGAGAAAGGCAACTGACTTCCTCTTCTGGCTTCCACATGCACAGATGCATGGGCACAAACTGCCCCCCCTACACACACACACACACAGGCACACCTACCAAAAAAAAAAAAAAAAAAAAACCATTTTTCAAAGAATTGTTATGACCAAGAAAAACATTCATTTGATAGAAAACTGTGAAGGATATTAACTAGTATGTGTTGTTATTTGAGTGTTTATATACCAAAATAAAGACACATGAAAATCTTGCTAGCAGATCCTGAGTTCTCATTTTTATATTCTTCTGTATATATAAAAAATAGCTTTCCTGCATATGTTCCATCTATGTCTCTCAATTCTGTACTTAGCAAAATATTAAAAACATGTCTACCTAGAAATCAATGCTTACAAATTGTTGTGTTGATTTTGTAATGCATCAGATAGATGTAAGTGATGTTTACAAGGTCCTCTGAAATCATACAGAACACAGGGCTTCCTCAGGCATCTGCTATAGGAGTCCAATCTGGGCTAAGCATACCCCGCCCCCTATCAGGGCTTCCTCAGGCATCTGCTATAGGAGTCCAATCTGGGCTAAGCATACCCCGCCCCCTATCAGGGCTTCCTCAGGCATCTGCTATAGGAGTCCAATCTGGGCTAAGCATACCCCGCCCCCTATCATGGTTGCAAAGCTCTCACCTATAAATAGCCTGCTCTTACATAATCGCTTTCCACAGATTTATGCATCGTATACACCCTTGAAATAAATTTGTTTAGAAATATGGCACAACAGATAATCATTTTTTCAAGGCAGAGAGGTTTAAACATAATTCTAATAAATCTTATCTTCAGTAGTTATTCGGGGGCTCTGCAGTTAATAGTTCTGAAGGAAATAACTACAAAAAGTTATTTATAACACAGGTAACACCACAGCAACTCTAACTTTACTTTTTAAGTGAACTTTACAGAAATTATATATAACCCATCTATTTTAACTGTAGAGTTCAATGACATATTGCAAATGCAAACCCCATACACATAGTACTGCTTCTGAAGGGGCACATCCCTACTGCCCACTCTCCTAATGCTCAGGTGACCTTCCCAGCCACTCCTGCCCTTCACCCCAGGTCGGGTAGCCACTCTGATTTCTATACACCTCAATTGGGTTTTGTATGTTCCTTAACTTCAAATAGATGGCAGATATTTAGATTCACCCATGCTGTGACAGAATAAGATAACCTTTCCTTCTTACTGAAGACTATGCACTGTAGGGCCATCCTGCAACTCCAAAAATCCACTTTTTAAATGCTTTCAGGAGCTGGGGATATGGCAACATCAGTAAAACACTTGACACACAACAGTAAAAACCTGAGTTTGGATCCCCATAAACCAGGAACCATGGTGATGACCTGTCTGTAATCCTAGCCCTGGGGAGGTGGAGACAGGCAGTTCCCTGGAGTTTAATGACCAGTTCATCTAGCCAAGCAAAAAGCTCTGGGTTCAGTGAAGAGAACCTGTCTCAAAAAATTATATAAAAAAAAGATATAGAGTGATACAAAATAGCCAACATGGATCTCTGGTACTTCTACCTATGGGTACCCACATACTCAAGTACACACACAAAGAAAGAAGAAAGAATGAAAAAGAAAGAAGGAAATAAAGAAAGAGAGAGAAAGAAAAAAGAAAAAGAAAAGAAAAATGTCTTCATTCTGTTTGAGAGATTTCTGTCCATTAAGCTCAGAATGAGTAAACTTGCTCCAATCAGATGTTGATATTTTATTCTCGTTTGTCAAGTATCTTTGTGGTTCCCAAACTAGGAATAAAAGGTTAAACTATGTTGGTATCAAGCAGTGGCTAAACTCCTTTTGAAGAAAATATTTTTAAAGGCGAGATTTTAAGTTTTTCTACAGACAGCAGTACTCCACAGCATATAGGAGATGCCTAGCAGGTGGCTGGGGCTCTGGATACTCTAACAGTTGAAAAGATCATTTACTTTAAGCCTACTACTTAGAAAGTTCTGTTTTAAGCAAAAGGATATATCCACTTAGTAAGCAACCAAAGTGACTTGAAATCTGCCAAAGTCCAGAAACAATGAGTGTGGCTTCTTATTTTCCCATCTTTAAGTAGACTTTTTTCTAATCATTAAAAAAAGCATTTGATGTTGATTAAGAGTTGGTCCTCAAGGGCTTCTCTCAAGTGTAGTGTTATGAAACTTACAAGGCAGAAAGAATGGCTCCTCCTTTGTGCTCTTCACCCAACAAGAATTTGTCAGTCACCCACACCATGCCTGGCATTCCAGGTTCCAGGGAACCCTCAGTGATCAACACAGAGCAATCCTGGACTCATTTGACTTACAGTCTACTCGGGGGAAAGAAACAAGGTAAATCACTGGATTTCTTAGTGTGCTAGACACTAGTAAACACTGAACATACAAAGAAGTCTACAAAGGGAAAAGGGAATCTTGGGAAAAAGGGGATGCCATAGGGTTAGGGGGACATAGGTAAGGGGGGACACACCAAGAAGTATTACTAGACCAAAGGCTACACGGAGGGGAGAGAAAAGGCAGGCAAGCACCTAGAAGAATGTTCCAGGCAGAAGCTCTGAAGAAGGAATGGGCTCACATGTTTGTTGAACAAGAGCCCATGGTCCTTTGGACACAGCAGGGAGGGTGAGAGTAAGGGAGAGAGAAGGCCTGGAGGAAAGCAGCAGGCTTCTCCTGGCTTGCAGGACCCTGGCATCTGTCCCCTCCAGCAGACAAAAAGCCAAGGCACCTCGCTCTGCACTCTCACTCCCTGCACAGCCGCTTTCATCTCGAGGATACCTTCTAAGAAAAGAGACCTTTTCACAACGAACAGAAGGTGAATGACTGGAAAGCTTGGCGCAGTCATAATACTGAAGGAACTAGATGCTTGTCTTAGAGAAAAGAAGAATTTGTTAGTTTCAAATAGTTGTGGAACTGTTGTAGAGAAAAGACACTGCTTCATAATGCTGCAGAACAAACCTACAATTATGAGTTCAACAGAAGAGAAAGGGATAAACCTTTGTCCTGATGTGAGTTTAATCTTCTGATAGAGTCCTCCTAAAGGAAACAAGTGTCTCTAAGAGATCATTCCTGGGTGACAGGAGCAGCAGGAGGAGCTAACACCACTAGACACATACATCCCATCCCATCCTCCCAACCCACAGCCCTAAGAAGTAGTTACTACACCGATGAGGAAACTGAAGTACAGCCAGATTACACACTCCTATTCAAGCCACATCTGTGTGACTCAGGCTGCAAGCTCGTCACCACTGGAGTATGCATCCACATGGTCATCAACAGAGGTGTTTACATACAGTGCACAATGACTTCTTGGTTGGTAGAAGCTGTGGAGAGAATGTTTGGCATCTGAGGAAAATTCGATGACTCTCGTCTTACCCCTTTAAATTTTGTGGTTCCAGTTCCTGAAGCTAAAAGCTTATTTTTTTCTTTTCTTTTCTTTAAAGCTTCTAAAACTCTGTACTTATAGCTATGGCTAAGCATAAAATATGTTGAGTTCTTTGTTCAAATCAGGTCCATCATTTCCTGGACTTGAGGAAAACCTCCTCTGCCTGCTAGTCTCCGTGTAGCCTCGTGCTCTGCCTTTCTCATTTCCTATATTATACCTAGGCTAACTCACTAACGGACATTCAATAAGTAATAATCCTTTAAAATATAACACCATCAAATAATGAGCATTTGGTATCTATACTATACCAAGACAAAATAAAAATAGAATAGCAGACAGATAAATTTAAACCAAATCTTAATCAAAAAAATGTTAAGAATCAGGGCTGGTGAGATATCTCAGTGGGTAAAATGCTTGCAGTACAGAAGCATGTGGGACTAGATCCCCAGCACCCAAGTTTAAAAAAAAAAATCAAGCATAGCGGTAATCCCAGTGCTGGGAGGCAGAGATAAGAACTTCTCCAGGGCTTGCTGGGCAGCCATACTCAGAGACCATGTCTCAAAAAATTGAGGTGAAGGGCAAAAAACAAAGACGCCAGCCAGCATCAGCCTCTGGCCTCCCCATGCACATGCACTTGCACACACCTATAGAGAACAAATCTGCTTTGTGAAGTATGCTTGCTAACTGAAGGGAAAGGCGATTAAGGAGCGTCTTCCCATCACACAGCAAATCCCGTACAATTTAAAATTAACCAGTGAACACCATAAAATCACTGCCCTGCAAGACAAGTGTAGGACACTGGAAGGAGGGACAGCCTGGCAACTTTTGGGTTAATGTTCACATAAGAAATGTCCATGATTCCATTTATAACATTTTTTTCCTCTATATCCTACACTCTTTAGAATGGTTATCATTAAAGAAAAAATCCAAACAAAAAACAGGATAAACTCAGGATTGATAAGGGTGTAGAGAACCTAGTGGCCTTGACAGTGTTGATAAGAATGTAAAATGGTATACCTCCTATGGAAAACAATACAGTGTTCCCTACAAATATCTGAAGTGGAATTGCCATATGACTCAGCAATCACATTTCTGGGCACACAGCAGCATTCTTTACAACAGCCAAAGGGAGGAAGCACCCAAGTATCCGAGGACAAACAAACGCAGCACACATACAGTAGGATATTATCAGCTTACACAGGAATTCTGAGGCACGCTACAACATGGATGAAACTTGAAAATGTAGCAAAGCCAGTCAGATGAAAAGGGCACATTCTGTGTGGTTCCGCTTACATGAGGTAAATAAAGTAGTCAGTTTCATAGAGATGGAGAACAGAATGATGGTTTTCCAGGACTTGGGAGGGAGGAGGAAACAAAAGGTTATTATTTCATGAGCACAGAGTTTTGGTTTTAAAGATGAAAAGACTTCCAGAGGTAGATGGAGTTAGTTGTACAATAAATATTATGGAAATGTGTTACTGCCATTGAACTATGGACTTAATATGGTTATAATGGAAAGCCTTATGCACATTTAATGCCCTAAATTTTTTCTCCAAATACTGGAATAAAACTGATTCATATGAGCAATTAAAACCTTTCATTATAATATTCTCCATGTACTTAATTGGGGTCCTTGGAATTATCTATAATAAAGTCAGTATCAAATGCATATATTCTTGGCATAAAATAGAACCACAGTATCAAGTGAAAAGGATTTTTAACACTTTAACAACTATTACTACTACTTGCAGGAAAATCTCAAAAATAAAATTACTGGTTTTGAATATATTTTAGGACAAAATCATATGCAAGTAATTCACAAGAGAACACTGTAATCCAGTGAAGTTATGAAAACAGAGAAGAATTTCTGATAAGGTACTAAGACGGGACTCTAAGTGCTGGGCCTATCAGACACTATGGACAAGCCATAAACATGGCCCTTAATTCTCTGAAGGCTAAAATAGAAAGCAAAATACAATCAATTATGCACCTTTAATTGTCCACAAGGAGAGAAAAAAAAGAAACACATTTCTTTAGGGAAAACAAACTCCCTCTTTGCCCTCAGCTCTAATTTCTCATCTAAGATATCATATATGGAGTAAGAGGAACACAGAGCAAAGTGATCATATCAATAAAGCTCATTTTTCAAAACCACCCCAAAAAGAAACTGAGGTCTAAATCTAACCTACAACCCAGTGAGGGCCATTTTAATGAAGATTTGTAAATACAGCCCAGGTTAAAGCATTCTAACAGTCCAGTTTAATCTTCGGATACAATTTAGAATATCTAGAACATTGAACAAGTTCTATTTTCTTCTACAATGCAATTTCTACCAAGCACAATTTTCCCAAGAAAGAAAATTTTTCTATTGTGAACCTGGCATATAGGTATTCTGTGCATAATCTGAAGCTATTTCAATTTTCTTGGCCATCTGTTTTTCTGATTTCTAAACTTGGTATCCATTTGTCAAGTTAAGAAACCAGCTTATCTAAATGGCCACATCAACAATGAAAGAGAGTGGACTGCCTTATCCAGAGGCTGAGCTTTGCTAAGCCAAGCTGTGCTTTTACAATGGGGCTGTTCTGTGGCACTAAATCCATAGGCAGAATTCTGGATTGAGCTCTGAGTTGTGCATCCTCCTACCTACAGAAGCTTGAGCAAGTGAACGACCTTCTCCAGGCCTCATCTCCTCCTCTGTAAAATAAGAATGGATTTGTCACTTTCAAACTGTGCTCCGTGGAGCTGCTTTAGCTGATAACAAGGTATTTTTACTTTAATCAGTCACCAGTACTGCCATCTAGTCTCAATAAAACCCTTGAAACCACTGAAATTGGCATCACACAATACAAGACTGATCTCTTTTAGATTTTCAGCAAGAACTCTATAACACAAAGATAAAAATGAAAAGTATGCACGCCTTTAATCCCAGCACTCGGGAGGCAGGGGCAGGCAGATCTCTGTGAGTTCAAGGCCAGCCTGGTCTACATAGTGAGTTCTAGGCCAGCTGGGGCTACAGGGAGACCCTGTCTCAAAAAGACAAAAAAAAAAAAAAAAGAAGAATATACTCAAATAATTTCTATCACATGTAAGAATGTACGTAGTTATACTCACCAAATACCCTTTCTAATTCAGCTGTTTAGAACCCAGAATAACATCACAATCTCAATTACAGAAACATTGCAAGCGAAGGGTGACTGCTCATAGAAACTAAACTCACAAAAGCTAGGTGTCCTAACTGCAGCAAATGACAACTAGGTAAACTAAGAGGAGCGCCGCCAGCCTCCGCAGGAAACATGGCCATGTCACAGCCAGAAAGGCTCTGCACTCCCTTTTCCCAGGGGACAGGCATCTCCCTTGTTCTCTCTTGGTCACTGAGCACAACTACTAAGCTGTCATTCCTGTCACCTCCTGCTGCTTCCCATCAAGGCTCCTCTCATCCAACACACCATGTCACAACCGTGCCATCCTGGCGCTGGGTTGTACACAAATTGCCATTTCAAGAGCTCTTCCTGAGACTACAGCATGTAAAGGCTGCCTTAATAGAAAACGAAAAGGTTTGCCCTATCTCCTTTCAGTTTCATTATAGTTTGTGAGTAGAAAGGAACTGAGCTAAAACAAACAAACAAACAAACAAACAAACAAACAAAAAACCCTGTGTGAAGCAGGGAGAAACCCTGTGCAGCACGAGAATATAAACCTTTGCATAAAGCTTGCCCAGAGTAGAAGAGCAAGAGCTCCTTGCTACTCAAACTGGCTCCTCAGGGTGCTATGAGCAGCTGGTTTACCCTCTACCATTTCTTCCTAGGTAATCTCCGCATTGGAGGGAGCCTAGAGTACTACAAAGATCACGAAGCAAAAAATGCTAGGCCTTTGAGCATTTAAAGAAAATTCGATGTAAGCCATCCTGGGTGTTGCCTTGGTGTAGGGAGTCAAGGGTATGAGAAGAAAAGAGCAAGATGGAGTACGGTGAGCGGATGATGGAAAATTTACAGCAAGGGGCACAGACGGTGAGCGTGAGAGATAGGGATAAGGAAACGACTGTTCTTCCATTCAAAGTAAAGAGAGAAAAAAAAATTATTCAGAAATACCCAAAGAAATATGTGGATAAAAAAATGAAAAAAATTAGGAAAGGGGATACACAGTAACAGATCCAACTAAGTTAGAAAGGCAACAAGAATATTATGAACACCCCCAAAACGATAAATTTCAACGGAAAAGGTACTTCCTACAAACACATAACTTGCCAAAGCTGACCAAAAAGAAATAGAAAACTAAAACAATCCTATAATTATTAAATTTAAATAGTTCACAAAAATCACAACGCTGGCTCTATAAGGACTTTTCCACTGACTTTCAAGGAACAGACCATTTCAGTGTTACAACTACTCCAGGGAACAACAGAAGGGCAAACACTACCAAGTTCATTTTATGAGCTCAGTGTAACCTTCATAGTAAACCCTGACAAAGACAGAACACAAAAGACAAACCATAAGCCAATCTTACGAATAGAGAAGCTAAAAATGTAAAGTTTGTCATTCTTCCTGATTTAAAAACACAACCATGAAAAGTAATCATTAATATGGTAAAGAGTATTTAAATATTCTTCAGTTGAATTTTTAGAAGTTACAATGTGTTTTTCTAATCAGAGAAGAACATGAATTCACTATTTCAGCATCTAGTCTACTGCCCTGGAAGTCCCAGTCAACCAGAACAAGCCACTCCAAACTTGAGGATTAGCAAGAACAGAGCTGTCCTTCACAGACCCTAATGCCCACAGAGATGAGCGCAGTCTAGAGATGAGGCTGTATTTCTACTCCCTTGCTCCCCTCACATCCCCCTCTGCTGGCTACGGTCTGGCTGCTTCCCATTGTCATGTCTCAAAGACTGCACTGACCACCTGGCTCCAAAATCCACAGACACACTTCTCACCTGTGCTTCCTAGAATGCCTGCCTCCTAGGGCACCAGGCTTCCTCTGCTCTAAGCTCTCTGGCATCTCTGACTGTTTTTTCTTGGTGTTTCCTGCTAGGTCCCTGTCTCCCACTTGTCTTTTAAATTCAAGTATTCACCATTTTGATTAAAACTTTTTCAAACTTTACATAGTGTTACGTATTATCATCATTGTTAGCAATAGTAGCAGCAGCAGCAGTAGTAGTAATAGTAGTAGTAGTAGTAGTAGTAGTCGTCGTCAAGCTTTGTGGTAAGATTATGAGAGACATTTATCCAAGTGACTGGTAGCAATACTAAAGATTCCTAAGCTTCTATGGCACAAGTAAGGGCGTCAACATGACCAAAGAGGAACTAACTCATCTCCTCACATTCCTGTTCCCTACTTTAGTCCCTCCTATCCAGTGATTTATGAGAAAGCCAGAAGCCAGCGATGACTCGGCCCTCCCCTTCATTCCTCACCTTCACTTCAGCTCCAGTTAAGCTTCTGAGGTAACTCTGCTCTGTACCCTCTTTTCCTTTCTTTTAGTCACAAACTTGATTTGGTTCCATCATCTCTCTTCAACTCCTGTACCTGGTTTTCCTGGTTTCAGGCCTGTCCTCTAATCCTGCTCATAAAGAACAAATCTGAAAAAAGTTCTCCCTCAATTAAAATCATTCAGTACTGTTAACTGCCCAAACCAAGACTCAAACTCGTTACGCACGTTCCACAAAATCCTTAAAACATAACCCTGCTTTTATTCACTGAAGCTTGACTTCTTTTCCCACACTGTTCCAGTCTCAATGATCTGCTAAAACTCAGCCTCTCCTGCTGCTTCTGGTTATGTCTTCTGTAGGAATCTCTGTAATCATCTGGTTCCCACAGGAAACACTGCTTTATGAGGACAAGGGAAGAATTATAAATACTGAATGAATCAAGAAAAAAATTTATATCAAGCAATTAATATCAAATCCACAATGGACCACAATAACAGTGTATAAACTCTTTAAAATTACAATGAAGGAAAATTATGCCTACTTATACAACTCATTCAGAATTCAAGCTATAAAGCAGGTACTGCATTCTATATTGGGAATAGAATACCGGGAAGGAACAAAATAGAATTACTGGCCACAGACTTGTCCCACTGAGATATGAAAACTTTCCAAGATAGGTCTTAAGCCACATCAAGTCTAACATGCTTGCCATACATGTGTACACACAAACATAAACCCACTACTGATTAAAAACATGTGTATTTTTATTCAATAGCTCCAAAACACTATCAAAATAAAATACAGCTTCATTTTACATAAACTTTTATTTTTTAAAATAGTTTATCTTTTATTGTATGTATATGTTTTGACTGCATATATGTAAGTGCACCACATCACATGCATGCAATATGAACAGAGGCCAGAAGACAGCTTAGATCCCCTGGATCTGAAGTTACAGACAGTTGTTAGCCACCATGTGGGTGCTGGGAAATGAACCCAGGTCCTCTGCAAGAGCAGCCAGTACCCATAACCACAGAGCCACCTCTCCAGCTCCCACAAACTTCATTTTATTTGTGTATAATGTTTGACCTAGTATTTCAAAAATTTGTAGCACTGTATGTCTAGATTATACATAAAATTAAGATGAAAATTCAAAAGTATATGTCAAACAGCCTGACTGGTAACTCACTTTGTGGCCCAGGTGGCCTGGCTCAGGGCAACCCGCCTGCCTCAGGCTCCACAGTGCTGAGATTACAGCCATAAACCAGCATGACATTCATAATTTATATTAGAAGCGATATTTTAAGTGTTCTTTTATAAACTATCATCTATTTATAAACTACCATGTTTATGAGTAAATGCATTTGTTTCTAATATGGAAAACCTATTAAGTTCTATTTTCCTCAATTTTGCAAAGTATATAGAGGGCTAAAAAGATCATTGTGGGTCATTTTCACCACAAGTGAAATCCCTGAAAATTAACTCTTAGATGGTTCCTAAAGAAACAGAACAGAGTCTAGCAACTACATTCACAATGATATAAATTCCTTTACAGCTCTGGTCTCACCAGAAGTAACACGGGGACAGAAGCTCAAATAGCTGTCTGGTCTTCATGTTCAGAAGAGACACCTACCAGATCAAAACTACCAATTCATCAGCTTCAGCTAAAATCAAACATTACATGGAGGAGAGATAAACTTCAATGTATCAAACAAAGTTTACACTCAGTTCCCCAATGTTCCATCCAGCACTTAGTCCACCAACGCAAATTGCAATCATTTTTCTCTTTTCAAACAGCTTTCTGCCAAGCAATGCCATGCCTTCAAAGTCAGATGCCTTCTCTGAACCTAATTAAAATTAAGAAACTTTTAATAGCTTTAATAACTGAGGAGTTGTACTCAGCTCTACACTGGTATCTTTCTCTCCTGACCATCTCCTTCCAAACCCAGAAAAATCCAGCCCAACTGAAAACACAAAACAACTAGCCAGATGCTCAGAATGCTGGGGAGCGAGACGCCGGCCAGCCCAGGCTACAAAGAAAGCCTATGAGTAATCAAAAGCCCTAATCAAAACACTGGCGACGAATGTTCCCCAAATCCCCAATGACTTCTCCTTCAAAGCACTCACGCGTTTCCCTGCCTGCTTTGGAGTTTCAGCGACCTCTGAAGCTGTGGTAGTTAAGTTCATCTCAATGTCAGCCAGAGCAGAGACGGGAAAAAAAAAATCACTAACTTGGAAGGTTATTTAGGGCAATTCTGTCTTTCACGGTCTTACTCCTCCCACTCCAGCCCGCTTGACCTAAAACTCATATTTAAATGAAATAACAGCCAAAGGCTTTTCCCTGGGGCTCTTCCTGGCGCTCACCCCCTGTAGGAAGACCGGGACCAAGCAGCGGTGCAGAGTCTCAGGGAGAGCTCCCCTCCACAAGCACTCAGGGCTCCACACGTACCCCTCCAACTATTCTCGGAACTACTCACAGCCCCATTACATCTGGCGGCTCCCCACCTCCTTGCTGGGTGGTCCCGGCACCCCCAAGGCTGCCGGGGAAGGGCTGGGCAGGCGCACACCGCACCTGGGCTGGTCTGAAGACCACGACCCCCACGCGGCCCCAGCTCTGCGGCCAGCTCCAGCGGATGCCTTCTGCCTTCGGCCTGCTCTCCTCCCTTCCAGCCGATCTGATCCCGGGCGCGACCCAGGGCGGCACCGCAAGATCTCCCTAAGTCACCTTGCAGCCCCCGCCTCCCGGGAGGTCCAGATCCAGCTGAGGCGCCCGGCCCAGGACTGTAGAGGTCAGTGCTGCCAGCGCCTCTGGGCTCGGCCTCAGACTCGCCCTTGGGGCTGCCCGCCCGCAGAGAGCCAGCCGGCAGCCGGGAGAGCAGAGCGAGGAGAGGAGCGCGGGCCTGCAGCCTGCTGCAGGCGGCTCCCTTCCGCTGAGGTCCGGCCCTCCTCCCCTCCCGTCCCCTCCCCTCCCTTCCC
>NW_008350388.1:1198738-1202765 GCF_000622305.1 Nannospalax galili
CCCTCCCCTCCCCTCCCCTCCTCTCCCCTGGCGGCAACTGGGAAGCAGGTAGGGACCGCCTGGAGAGCCTGCCACAGCCGGGCCAGGCCGAACAGCTGAGATTCTCCCAGAGAAGTAAGGAAAGAAACTGCTTCTCCAGTGTGGCAGAGCAGCACACTGAGGCTCCTGCAAGGTCCTTGTGCTCAAGCCCTTTCCTTGACAACTTTTAAAAGGCCAGCACTTGGCTGTGGCCACTTACTCAAGCTCAGGCTGAGTTCACATTCACCATTCCAAAGGCAGGGCCCATCTCTGCAGTGTTCACACTCCACAGGGTACCAGCTGGGCAAGGAGGCAAACAAGGCTCCCTGCCTACTTATGGGAAAGCCACACTTAGAAATGGTTTCTCACCTTGGGCAGGCTTGACAGATTAGAAAAGGGACTGAAGGCTAGGCAATCCCAGACAAAGACCACACTTAAAGGCAAGCTAATGAGGCTTCTGATTAACTATAAGGCTCTAGTGATGAAATAAAATGAAAATACTGGGGCTGGAGAGATGGCTCATTGGTTAAGAGCACTGAGTGCTCTTTCAGAGGACCCAGGTTCCATTCCCAGCACCAACATGGTGGCTACGAACCACCCTTAACTCCAGTTCCAGGGGAATCCAAAGCCCTCTTTTGACCAGGGCATTGCATGACATGGGTGCACTCACCTACATGCAGGCAATACACTTGTACACATAAAATAAAAATAATAAATATTAAAAAAAATAAACGAAAATACTGCCCCAGCATAACTTCTAAAAGGTATACATCCATTCTCAACTTCAGTAAGCACTTTAATGGGCCTGGGGTAGCAATAAACAAAATTGAGTATTTGTTTAACAAGTTCCTACAGTACGATGTTCCTTAAGATTGGTGGCCAGGCTGTTTGAAGGGCATATATGGCAAACAGAAAACCTGGAATCCATGTATGGGAAGTTTCACAGTGTCTATACAAAGTCACCTGGTTGTACTTTTTTAAAATCTAATTGATAAATAAGCACCCTTGTACTTGGAAAAGCCCTGTTTGGTACTAACTCCCCCCCCCCCCACCCGCCAGGCCCCATGGTTTAGAGGAAGGATTCCATCTACAGAAGCAGTCAGCAGCAGCACAGGAACAACAGCTACTTTGTTTTGGAAAGGTTTTGACAGGGCACCTACAGTGTCTCCCCCAGGCACTGCACTGAATCCCAACACATAAACTGGCTCACTTGTATCCTCCTGTTTCAGATTTGGAAATAGAATTTCTAAACACATGTTAATTTGTTTGAGGTTGAAGCAGCAGAGTTTAGATGCAGACAGGTCTGACCAAAAAGCTATTCTTTCCTTTGTACATTCATTATGCATTTATTCAAATATTAATTAACCATATACTACATGCCGAGCACTATGCTACAGAAATAAGAAAGCTACAACTGCTTCCTTTAAGAGTTCTGGTCTAGTGACTATATACAACGTGGAAGTGCCGAAGTAACATGGAGGGCCTCAACAGGAGGAACACCAAGCCTAGTTTTACAGGTGGAGGCTGGGATTAGCAAATGGTGACAGCCATCCATCAGAGCAATTCTGGGAACTTCATCAGGGCAGCTATGGGGGAATAGATGTTGGGATGGGTAAGGAAGGAGAGTGAAGGGAGCCAGGACACTGAGATAGCTCAGATATATCAGAGTGGAAGATTTTGGCCAAACTGGGGTGAGGAAGAAAGGTCGACTAGAGACAGTTCCCACAGTCTTGGCTTCAGTGGTAATCCATGACCTGAATAGAGAATTCAGTTTTAGACACACTGGTTTTGAAATGCCTGACAGCAGTATACATCAGTGTTTGCAAGGCAACTGGCATACCCATTCAGAGATAGGAAAGGGCTACAGTAAATAACTAAATAAGGGTAGGTTTCTAGTGGATGGAGTAGGTGCAGTCATCCAGGGAAAATGCTAAGGGAAGACCACCATCCAAACACAGGACAACTAGTATTTAAGGAACAGACACAAGAAAAGATCTAAAAAGGGAGAGAGAAGCCATAAACGACAGAGAAGCCAAAAGAAAGGGTATCGTGGAAGCCACCGAAAATTCCAAAAAGGAGCCAAGTGCCAAGTGCTTCAGAAGACAAGCAAGGTAACTGAAAGCATCCTTTGACCAGGTAGAGCAGTACACACCTAAACCCAGCACTGGAAGGAGTTCCAGGCAACCACAGTGGGGTGAGAGTGTGCTACAGTACTGATGGCAGATGCAATGCCTTTCTAGTGCTTAAGTCTACCCTATGTACAGGGAAGTGAAAGGGGCAAAAAAGGGTGGTAGCCAGAGAGGCGGTCATCAACTTCAGGAAATGAGCTGAAGCACCCAACATGACTGAAGTGCCTCCAGAGAGCACAAGAAGTTACGTGAACAGCACAGATCATGACCACACAAACCATGGCTTCTCTTCAAAGATACCAGTGTTCTACCCAGAGAAGCAGTACAGATTCTAACCTTTCAGATCACTCTAGCTCAAAGCTGGAATCTTCCCATTACACCACCATCATCCAGTGGTCCATCTGGGTCACCTCTCCTCAGCAGCAGGAGGCTTAACATGAAAGTGTGCAATGTTTTATAAGTGAGCTTCTAGCAACTTCAAATAGGCAAGGTCCTAACCTGGAAAAACAGGTTTGACTAAGCTCGCAGGAGCCTGACACTAGAACAAGGCATATACCAAGGATGGCTCCCTCATGTCATTTCACACTTCTAGAACCAACTTCTGGTGAGAAAAGTCATAGACATAATTCATGAAACAATTTCTAACCTTTCCATGAAAGTCTCAGACCAGGTTAAAGGAAGAAAAAAAACAATACAAAAAAAAACAAAAACAAAAAAATCACAGTGTTTTTACCTTAAAAATCACCCTATAGCTTTCCCTTTTAAAGACTAATAAAAGGGTCAGGATGATAGTTTAGTCAGTGAAGTACTTGCGTTGTAAATAAGAAAACCTGAGTTCAGTCTCCAGGGTCCACATAGAAAACCGAGCACACAACCTCATGTAACCCAGCCTTGTCATCCCAGCCCTGGGAGGTAGAAACAAGGTGGGTCCCTGAGGCTTGCCAACCAGCCTAGCCTATTTTGAAAATTCCAGGTCAATGACCAACCCTGTTCACAAAACAAGGTGGGTAGCATCAGGGAACAACA
This sequence comes from Nannospalax galili, assembly GCF_000622305.1. Lineage (NCBI taxonomy): Eukaryota > Metazoa > Chordata > Mammalia > Rodentia > Spalacidae > Nannospalax > Nannospalax galili. The sequence continues at coordinate 1,201,912 of NW_008350388.1, forward strand.
GATAAAACTGTCCCCTGGCCTCCCCATGCCTCCAACCCCTCCACCCCCGACCCATACACACACACAATCAACAACCAAAATGTCAGCCGATTTTGGAATACAATAGTTCTCTCAACCATTTAAATAGTTTTAATTACAAATAAATTCTGCCTCTAATAACACTTCATTTATCTATATGTTGTAATGAAAACTATATCTATGTGGGTCATATGGTAGCATACCTACAAAGATTAAAAAAAAAAATACCCACAAATTAGCACCAGGCATGACACACACCTTTTAGTCCCAGCACTTGGGAGGCAGAGGCAGGTGGATCTCTATGAGATCAAGAACAGCGTGGTCTAAATAGCAAGTTCCAGGCCAGCTGGGGCTACAAGGAAACAGCACAAGACTCAAGCAGAAAGCCTCACAAACACTGAAACTGCCTAAATTACCATACAGAGCTGGCTTACTCTTTTGTGGACATAATTTTATTTACCAAGTTTGGTTCTCTACTTGCCTTATGAATAAACAGATTAGACAGAGTCAGTGAGAAGGAATCAGTATTCCACTGTTAGAGGCAGGCATGTGGTCAATGTAAAGAGCAAGGAATAAATAAGAATTCAAAAGCATTAGCAAGACTGGGTTATTTAGCATGAACATTATATCAGATGTATTTCTGTATTAAGGTGAAGAACAATTACTAACTTAACATGCTAAAGAACAATCCTAAGACACCTAAAAATATAAAATTAAGTTTTAAAATTTTAGGTTCAGAAGAAAGTGTAGGCTGGGAGTATGGCAGAGTGGTAGAGCACTGGCTTAGCAGGCAAAAGGCCCTGGGTTCCATCCCTGGCACTGCAAAATAGAGGAGG
>NW_008350388.1:1202825-1223296 GCF_000622305.1 Nannospalax galili
TCTTTTAAAATAATTGCCAAATAAATAGAATAAAAACAAGTTTGTTGCTATGGGGACTGAATCACTCACACCCATCTCCTGTGTATTTTGAAGCAGGTATAAAACAGATGTTTGGCTACTATGATATTGTTTAGTCTTCAAAAACATCCACAAGTGTTTTCATCTGGCTACCACATTCATAAAGGAGACAGCATTCAAAAACAGGAAGAGATACAGGTCTGTGTGACTTCAAAGTTTATGACTGCTCTATTAATAAAAGTTCAGGTGGAATAAATGTAATTTATAATAGCAGATAAGTAAGACATTATAAACACAGTTATGCCACCCTGACCTCAATTATGCTATTCAATTCTTGTGTTGTGATTTCTTGGGCATTTGAAAGACAGACTTCAAGTTTGGCATGGTGATATATGCCTGAAATCTCAGTACCCAAGAGGTTGAAGTAGGTGCATTGACAGTAGAAAGACAGCCAGGGCTACATAGTGAGACCCTGCCTCGGAATAATTATAGCAATAATACAGAAGAAAATCTCAGACACCACTTATCTTTCAATTCTCATTTCCTATCTTATTTATGAGAAGGAAATTTGTGCATTTAACTGAGATGGGGTTTCACAAAATTTCTGAAAAGCTATCTTAAAGACACAATAGTTAAAAATTAAATGCCAGTTATTGTGTCCATGCAACATGCTGTATCCCTACGGACCTGTTCACCTGCACGCAGTTAATCCTGAGGTGTATAAATGTTTTCACTTTACAGAAATTTGTCATGTTTGGTTAAAGACTAAAACTTAAAATAGTTCCACTACACTTAAAGACCAGTGCTCTTAACTTTCTGTATGTTCTTATATGGGAGATGAAGATGTGAAGGTTCAAGAACATGAAGTAGTCTACTTAAATAAGTAATGAGGATGGAGAAAAAACAGAATCATCCCCAAAGTAGTGGAATACATATTCTCTTTTCCTCCCCACCCCATGTGGTATTTGTTTGTTTGAGAAAAAGTCTCACTATATAGCCCAGGTTGGCCCCAAACACATGGTGATCCTCCTACTTTAGCCAAAGTGCTGGGATTATAGATATGTGTCACCATGCCCAACATTCAAATAAATTCTCTTTAGCATTACCTCTTCTTAAACAAGACAAATGTAATGTTAAAGAAACAGAGCTTCAAGATGCTATCAGAGAGGAGGGATCACAAATCTTAATCATATAAAATCTTACCAATATGACTGATTTTCAGAGCTCCCTGCTTACCATGTGCTAGAGCATTCTGCTTATATTATCACACTTTTATGCATGACAAATTTTAGAGGCTAAGAGTTTTAAGTCTTAACATTATTCTAAAACTTTTGTCTGTCTAGATTCTTCAGAAAGCAACGGCTTATACACTATTAAACAGATAGCTTAGAAATTGTTGGGCCTGGTGGCATATGCCTTTAGTCTAAGCATTTGGGAGGCAGAAGCAGGCAGATTCTGGGAGACCAAGGCCAACCTGGTTAAGTTCCAGGCCAGTTGGTACTACAAGGATACCCTGTCTCAAAAAATAATTTTTAATTAAATGTATACATTTCCAGGAATTAAACACGCATCAACCTCTTACTGTTCAGCCTTAAAATCATACCTCCCTAGAGCAAAAATGGTATCAGTACATTTATTAGGTACCGCCCAAAAGATGAGAAACTTAGTTTCACAATGTGCTACATACACAAGAATCCAGCAATATAATGTTTTAATTCCAAGGATTCTAAAATGATGATCCCAACTCATATTTATTCAGAATACTGTATCATCCAGCCACCCTTTAAACAAACTAGCATACGAAATCTGCAAGCTACGAAAAACAGAAATGCTGCGAAGAATCAAGCATTTAATCATTAAAATACTTAATGGGGTGTGCTTTGGGTTGCTCTACAGTGAAAAAAACAGCATCTTTCATGCTGGGCCATGACCTGCATGACTCCACTTTACCAAATAGTGGTGTGTCCTATTTTGAGTGAAAAGGCTGTAGCAGAATGCCTCTGTATGTGGTCTGTGCAGGTAAACAACTACCATCTGTCCAGCACAGACCATGGCACAGGCTGACAGCTAGCTTACTCATGCTAAGTAAAATATTACCTATGAACTTACTGAAGGAAAACATGGACACATGGCATATCAAAGCCATATCAGAGAAACTAGGCCCAGGAACTCAAAAACACCAGACCAATGAAGGATGAAACTCCAACACTGGGTTGTATAAGAGGAAGGACACCTCACAATGACATATAGCAGTGCCCACCTACCTGGCATCAAACCATCAGGAGCAGGGTATTAAGAGATCAACCTATAGACAACTCCTGACTCTTCTGAGAGGCAGCTTGGCACAATCCTCATTTGACACACTTGTTTGCCACTCACCTGAACTATCTCTGTCCACCACTATCCCATAAGCTTTGTGACTGCATCCTGGATGTCTTACCTAACCAACTTAGCTGTCACTAACTGTACCAGTGCTCGCTTTTGTCTTTATAGGATCTCTGTAGTCGCCTTAAATTTTTCTTCACAGTCAATACCCTGTATCTTATTGTACAAGCTAGAACATGCAGTCTTAAGAGTTAATACTAAAATTGGAATAAAAGAATCTGTGAAAGTCAATAACCATGTGTCCATCAAGCAAAATAAGGAATATTTGGTGAATTATGTGTATGTATGTTTATGGGAGGCGAGTGCAATGCCTAAAGAGTTCAAAAGAAGGCACTGATCCCCTGGAGGTGGAGTAAAAGGAAGTTGGGAGCTGCCAGACCTGCTGGGAAACAAACATGGGTCCTCTGGAAGAACACCAAGTACTTTTAACCATGGAGCTATCGCTACAGCCCTATGAATGTACGTCATTCAATAAATTCTGAGACTGTGGAAAACAAACATAGCCATCTATGTCTATGATATAGCACACTCACAACACTAGTGTACACCTGCAATCCAAGCAGCACAGATGTGGTGGCAGGAGGACCATGAATCTGAAGCCACTCTCACTGCAAAGGCCTGTCTCAAACAAAAAAAGCCGTAAGAAATAACTGTCTAATGAATCAGTCATGTCTTCCTGTTATAATAGAATTCTACTGAAAGACTTTAATGAATTCATATTAATATCTTCATATTTTTTTAAATAAATGTCATATGTATAATTTGTGATATATATACAAAGGTAGCATCTTTTAAATTGTTCATGAATTCATAAGGCTTCCATTCTAACCACAGGAAAAAAAATTTCAATCTTTGCATACAAAAAATAGGGGAGGGTGGTCTAAACCCTTTGATTAAGAGTCACTATATGAAATTACAAAAGCACCATAAAAAATAAAAATAAAAAAGAAGAGGGCATGCATGATTATAAACTTTATGCCTTCCATCAGGCTGATAGTAAAAAGTCCAACTATAACAGTATAAAGATATATATAAAAAAGAAAAAGATTATTTATAAAACCATTTTTATCTGATTTTATCAAAACTCAATCTCTAAACAGAAGACACAAACAAATTAAAACAAAAATAAGTTAAGTATCTTAATTCAAAAAGTTGAAGATTAAACATATAGAGGGAAAAAGTTAATCAAATGGAAAATCATCAAAATGGAAAAAAAAAAAAAGAAAAAGAAAAACATCAGTTCCAGTAACCAGAATACATCTTTACCACATTTTAATCCTTACAAAAGTAACTAATGCGCACGTATACTGCTCTTGCTTAAATTTGGAAAAGCCAATGGCTAAATGTTGAATAGGAAGGAAGAAGAAAAATTTCATCCATGGAGTTCAGTTTAAACAGTTAAATGTAACATAACACCACTCTGTTTTCTGGATCTAAGCATTGTATGTTTTCTACATATAGGTCTTTTTTTCTAGAATATGTTCACATCTCTTATGGAAATATCACAATCATGCCAGACATGGTGGTACATGCCTTTAATCCCAGCACTCGGAAGGCAGAGGCAAGCAGATCTCTATGAGTTTGAGGCCAGCCTGGTCTACAAAGTGAGTTCCAGGCAAGCTGGAACTACAGAGAGACCCTGTGTCAAAGGATAAGGGGGAGGGGAGGGGAGGAAAGGGGAGGGAAGTGGGAGAGGAGGGGAGGGGAGAAGTTTCACAATCATCTTGGACAGAACAGTGTTAAGAATGTTTTTTAAATATAGTTACACCTATAAATTCCACAGACATGAGCACTGTTACTTCAGAATCACCCAGTTTAATTGAGAATAAATTCAGAATTTTTATGAAAGTGAAGCTTTCATTTCCTTTGTTAATGCTAATTTTTTTTTACTCTCGAACAATTTGGAAACAATGGCTTATTAGACAAACGTGATACTCAAGTATTTTAAAAATTCAATTCTGAATGACCTACCCCTTCTTGTTTAGTGAAGAGATCAAGGCAATCACTCAAAGCTACACACGTCTCTCTAGAGGCTTCAGAGATAACTTCAACTTTCTGAAGAAATGATGGAAGCATTTCTATAAACAAAATATAAATAATTAAAATGAGTAGGACTTTAAGTAATCGTAAAAGTGTTCTACAAGCACTAAAATATTTTTACATTTATTAATGTCACATGTCCTTCCTGCACCCCTAAGCAAAGCATAACCAATGGTATGCACTTTGGGCACTGTTAAACACCTAAGCGCCATCACATCAGTCAGTATGAAAAAGGGACAAAGCCTTCTACCACAGCTTATACCCTGCAAGGGGCGCTAAGATGTTAAAAAGTTTAGACAGGAACTGGACATCATATAATGTTTAAGGAAAGCAGTCATGAAGGACAGATAAGATACTTATGCCATTAGCATACTACTTTCATCATAGTCTGTGCTGAGTAATTTTATTCAAAAGCAAAGTTCTAAAAAGAGACAAAACAAATTCTGTAGTTGATATAGAGGCTAACGTATCAGAAGGCAGCATTATTCAACTTCCTCTAGCTCTAATTTGGAAAAATGTTTGGCATAACTTGGACTTTCCCAAATGTATCCTTATGGACGTCCACTACCTGTTAGTGTATGCTTAAGCTGGGGACAGAGACAGACATGGTAATGCTGGTACCTGACCCTGTCTAACGAAAAGACTCTTAAGCCATTTACTCACTAAAAATAAAAAGCAAAAGCAGAATGCTGATGAGAAAAACCTGCAAAAATGCACATTCACCACTTATATTAAGTAAAATGTCAATACTGTCAAGACTGACAAATAAAACCTTTAAATCTGTTCTTCTAACCAAACAAAAAATCTCAACATTTAAGAAAACTTCATTAAAATAAAACTAAGAAAAAGAAAGACAAGCCTGTAGCACTCTTTGTATTTCAAATAATCCTGACTTTAAAACTGTTAAGATCTAAATAAACAAAATCAACAAGCCAAAGAAATCAAATGAATCCAAATATCAAAAGATCAGCAGATATCAGGCTAGAAAACAACAGTGGGTCCCATGAAGATACAAACATCTGCAGACTGGGGTGGAATGATACATGAGAGAAAATAAAGCTTTTGGTCTCAAAGTTAATCAATCTACTGAAACACACAGGAAGTACCCATTATTTCAGGGTGATAAAACTGTAAATATTATTTTTCCTTAGAATTCAAGTAGTTTAAAAGTTTTCTACATAAGATTTAAACAAAAAGGGTCCTTTTTGGAAAATTACTTTTAAAATTTCTAAAACAAAAATGAGCAACAAAAGGAAAAAGTTGAGTAGATGAAAGAATGAGCAGCCTTTCTGTAATACCAGGATATGAAGACTGAACAGTGTTTCATTGCATTTTTCACTTTATGCAATAGAGTTTCCCGGTGATAACTATTCTGAGTAACAAAATAAAACTACTCCATTCTGAAATAACTAACTTTACATACTTTATCTTTCATTTTGGAACTTTGATATACATTGGGATGATTTATTCTCTACTTAGTTGTTAAATAGCAAAAGAAAGTACCATATGCTGGGTGCCATATGACTCCAGGAATAGCACCTCAACAGATGTCACACACGACTGTGGACTGAGCACTGTGAGAGGTATGAGACAAAAACAGACCCAGCCTCTGTCTTCCATAAATGTTCTGGGTAATCTAGTAATTTTCCACATTCATGACAAAGATGACAGTAAGATGGAATTATGGAGTTATTCAATTAAATACCATCACAGTCATCCCCAATAGACTTTTAGATAATTTGTACTTTAGATATTTGATTAATGTGAAACAAATATTAATTATCCAAACACATTGTAAGGAATACTTAAATATACTTCAACAAAACTCATTCTGGAAGCTTTCTACACAGACACAGACACACAGACACAGACACACACACAACCACACTACTGTTCACAACAGAACAGAATTACTCTGTCTCAGGATTTGGAGATATGGCTGAGAGGGAGAGACATGGCTAGCATGTCTGGGGTTCAATTCTCAGCTACACATACACAGGATTTCTATGGTAATCTAGGGTTAAAGCAAAGTCTTGAGACAAACATCCACTCCTGGTGTTGAAAAACTGATGAAGCTGACTTACGATACACTGTAGCACTGCACCAGGGGAATTCAGTGGCATGCTTCTCATATAAGGATCTTTACATAGCATTACAGGAAAAGAAATGGAACTACTAAGCTTCTAGAAAAGTGACCAACAAAAACACTGAAAATATGCTTTAGGCAGTTAATATTTAGAAACTAAATTCCCATGCATAAATGTAAAATGGCCAGTATGTTACCTTATTTGGCCTCCTATAAAAATCTGACTGCTAATTTTGAAGCAAAAAATTATTTTGTACTAAAAATATTTTTGAAGTCATAAAAGCTGCTAGAAGATCATATTGAAAAAACTTAACTTTAGAGACATAAAAAGCTCACAATCTGTCATTTTTCATGATTATACTGTACAATTTTTAATTGGCTAAGTTTTAAAAGCACTGAGAAAATACTTGTTTCTTTGTGTAACAAATTAAAATCCCAATTCAGGCAACCTCTACTATTCTATCACAGACAAAAATCCATGTTCCTTTAGAACATTTAAGATACCGCAATTGAATCTCTTTGAGCCAGACCATTTTCCCAGAAAAAGCCTTTTACTTCTATTCATTAGTTTCTCCATATATATACATATATATAAGTATATGTATGTCCTGCTTCAAATGTTGTCCTTCCTGAGAAGCCTTCCTTAAAGATCTCTGTGGGACACTGCCTCTCTCCTAGACAGCAACAATAACCAAAGCATTTGTAATCAAAGACGAAGGGCACTGTGCACATGCTGCACCGTCCCTCATAACCCTAACCCTCCTTGCCACCTGAAATGTCCAGCACTGAGCTTTGAACAAAAAAAAGGTTCTCATCAGGAATGAGGAAATTAACAAAATGATCATTTCATGATTTGTGGTGAAAATTCAAATGGTTTTTAGATTATTTCATTTTACATCAAAAGATTTGTGCTTTCAATTTTTTTAACATGATGAGGGCTAGCGCTATGGCTCAGCGGTTTAAGAGCATTGGCTGCCTTTCCAAAAGACACAGATTCGAATCCCAGCACCCAGATGGCAGCTAACAATAGTTTGTAACTCGAGTTCCAGGGGATCCAACACCCTCTTCTGACCTCAGCAGGCACTAAACACCACCAGTGTACTTGCAGACATGTATGCAACACACCCATATACATAAAAGAAAAAAAATTATCATGAAGTCATTTTCATTTGGAAATATTATAACTATTATTGCTGCTCCTACTGCTACTATACGTTTATTGGTTAGAGCAAATAAACGTGATTTTTAAAAAAATTTTTATTATTTTTAGTTTATGTGTATGAGTATACAGCCTGCATGTATGTAAGTGCACCTAGGTCGTGCAATGCCCATGAAGGTCAGAAGAGGCTGTTGAATCCCCTGGAACTGGAGTTAGGAGAGCTGTTAGCTACCACGTGGGTGCTGGGAATCGAACCTGGGTCCTCTGCAAGAGCAACCAGTGCTCTTAACCTCTGAGCCATCTCTCCAGCCCCCATAAACATGATTTTTTTTTTCAAAGCACCATTTTGTTTTTTAGTTTGAGGCACAGAAAATATGTATTTTGCCCATTTTGCAATGTTAACACTCAATTACTTCTATCATTTGGGATAATGTATTTTAAAAACAAAACCCAGATGAATGGCATCACATTTCTCACATTCCCTTACCTGTCTAGTAATAGTGTTATCTTTAATTTGTGTTTCTTTAATTCAACACAAGCAGAATAAATACTTCAAAACTAAGAAATATACTGACAAGACAAAAAATGTGAAATACAAAAATGAGTTTGTTTTTAATCTGTGGTTGGATTAGAAAGGAAATGAATATGACCAGATGCATGAAAGACCTCATCCAATCTGAATATAAGCAGGCATTTAAAAACTGAACTACAAAGGCAGCTCAGCAGCTAAAGCATGAGGACCACACAGCATAAGGACCCCTGTTCAAAGCCATTTGTCCCAGCACTGGACAAATGGAGACAGGTATAGATCCCAGGGGCTCGATGGCCAGCCAGTCAGCCTAGCCTACTTGGTAAACTCAAGGTCAATGAAAGACCCTGTCTGAAAAAACAAAGCGGATAGGTCCTAATAACCTCCGGTCTCATTATGCAAGTGCACACACAGGCACCACATAAACACACACAGAAAAAAATAAAAATAATTTTAAATTCTAACTTTAATACAAGATTAGAATTATATAAACTCAGAACACCAGTATTCTTTCCTCAAAATGGAGAAAATGAAAACCATCCAATCTTATAAAAACTGCTATGTAAAATTGTAACAAAAAAAAAAAACAGAGAAGTGCCATTATGTAACAAGAATCTTAATTTACCCATTAAGTTGAACATTTGTTTAACTTAAGATGTTAGTTTGAAAACAACCATCTACTAAATAAGTACACTAAAATGTTCCACATATTGGTCTCTGTATGTAATTTATAATAATTGAACTAAAAAGTATAAAATACATAGCTTAAAGTGACATGTATTAAATGGATTAAACAAGATACCAGTGATGTGATAGAACAAAAATACAAACAAGTTCAGTACTATTTGAAAATGTTCACCATTTAGTGATCATGGATTACAGAAGGCAAGTGAAGTCTGATAGACGAAGGACCAAGTTACATCTTAAAGAACATGTAGTATTCTACTGCTAAATATAAGCCCAGTAAAAGTCTTACCTAGAATACTAGTTCTAGGAAGAAGACAGTATCAGAACTAAGATCAGTGAGAGCTATAGAGAGGTGGGAAGAGTTCATCTACCATTTACTGAGTAGCAACCATGCAGCAGGAACCACTCTAGGCACTGGAGACAAAGGTTTAAGAATGACAGAAATAGTCTTTCCTTACAGAACTTCCTGTCAAGCAAGGAAAAGAGAAAATAAATAACTTGAGGATTTTTAGAAGGGGAAAAGGTAAAAATTAATCAGAAAAAGAATGAATAATTTAAAATATTTAGAAAAGACAGCACTAAGTCCAGGAGCCACTACGGGATCAAATGAAACAAATGCAGCCAGCAGAGCTAGGTGTGCAGCTTGTATTCTTTTGCAAACAAAAGTGAAATGAGGCGGTAACATTCATTTTAATCTTTCATTTTGACTGAATAAAATTTAAATCAAAAGCTATTGACTGGCTTGCATCACTCCTGACTGAATTGTCCAATGGGGCCCTCACCTAATGGTTATGACTTTATGAGACAAGTAGAATCAATGAAGTAAACAGTAATTAGGACAGAGCCATATATGACCTGACCAGGTCAGGGGAGGAGTCTTGGCAAGGTCTGTGCCATAAAGAACAAAGTGAGGAAAGAATTTGAGGATGTGTTAACAACGAAGTTCGATCATGTGTTTGAAAGAGTTCCAGAGTATGTTTGCCCAACTCTACAGACTTTGGCAGGCAAAGAACTGAACACTTAGTTACACAGGCATCCTGCCTCACCTGCTGGACTCCTTCCTCAACCTTGTGGCTTGCAAGAGAGCTCAGACCAAGGATAGAGGCTTCCTTCCAGTGGCAACTGTTGTGGCCTATACCTTTCCCTGTTTTCCTGCCTTTTCTGAGGCCTAACAAGGTTAGGCCTGCCAAGAAACAGGAATAGAAAAACGAAGTTACATTAAGGATTCCTTAAGGTATGATGGAGAAAACAAAGAATGGCCTGGACACCAATGAACACCACTTAGAGATACCAAGAAGGTTGTAGAAACTACATGTAAGAGGGAAGGTGAATTCCTACTTCATACCTTATAAACAAGGTATGCTGAGAGAACCAGACACGTAAGAAAAAGTTTATGCTGCTGAACAGAGTGCAAGGAAGGAAGAGGTGAGATGAGACTGCTAAACTCAGTAGACCCAGGTCATAAAGTCAGTCAACTTAGACTTTGTGCTATACCCTAAGGCATTAAGGCTTCTGCTAAGTCTAGAACAAGGCCTGATTTGTGGAGACTTTCTAACTCCACTAGGGAATAATCCATGGGGACAGATGAAGGAAGCACTGCTGCTTTTTGTGGGAAAGGTAACTATGGTCTACCTCAGAATACAAGGGCAGAGGGAAGGGAAGGCCAGTGACATGTACAACGCAGGACTAATGACAACATGTGTGCAGGCAAAGAGAAATGAAAGACAACCCCAAGGTTTGAGCTTAAGAAGTAGTGTGAGGGCTGGAGAACTGGTGCAGCTGTTAAAGGCTCAGGCTCACAACCAGAAGACAAGAACTGTGAATTGAGGTGATTAAGATGAAGAACAACAGAAATAGCATGAGGATAAATAAAGATAAGAAAAAGGTACATGGAAAATAAAAGTTTTTTTAATTGTAGGCTAGAAACTTCTATCAATCTGCCCTTTTTAAAAAAAATACTGATTTATTTTTATTTTTTGTGTATGAATGTATTGCCTGCATATGTATAAATGCACCTGTGTTGTGCAGTGCCCACATGTTAGCTGCCATGTGGGTGCTGGGATCTGAACCCGGGTCTTCTGTAAGAACAGCCAGTGCTCTTAACCACTGAGCCATCTCTCCATCTGCTAATCTGCCCCTCTAAATAGGAAAACAACATGGAGTTGAACCCCTTAATTTCAGCAGCCAAGCTAATGTGAATGTCCTCAGTAACGTCTACCCTACATGGTGGATCAGGTTATAAATCTGCTAGCTTTTCCAGTGTGCAGATCACATGACAAAAGTAAAGCTAGAATTCCTGGCTTATTCTAGCCTCTTTATTGGTTCTAGTCCCTGTGGTCAGGCTGCCTAGAACCAAATACTGACTGGTTTTCATTAGCCATTAGTCAAGGTACCTAATATTCTTTGTGCCTCAGTCAGCTTGCCCATAAAATAACAGCAGTATGAACTACATAGGACTGTTAAAGGGAAAAAAGTAACAGAATCTACACTATATAACAAGTGGCTACACGTGTTTGTTCTTATACAAGATAATTCATATAATAATAATATGCTTTGTATTAGGAAGAATACAGGACACTTACAATCCCTAACAGACCAGGTTGATCACAATCATCCAACCAACCCCATCTCATCAAGATATTGAATAAAATAGTAAAAAAGTAACACGCAGCAGAGCTTGAAAGAAGGAAAACTCAGATATGTGAGAAATTAGAAATCAAGAGTGATATGACAGGCTACAGTGAGCAAGGTAAGGACAGAGGTGGGTCACAGACAGAATGTGTACCCAGAGACTAAGAGGGTTTATGTACATATACAAGACGAGTTCTGAGGTTTTCCTTTCTAAGACTATGGATTAAGACCTTGTAATGAAACAAACATACACACACGCACACACAAACACTCACATGTGCACACACATACGCATACAGGCAGAGGAGATTTGCCGTTGGGTCCAGCAGTAAAGAAAGGCATGTTGCATCTTCTCCATTGCTCTGAGTGAGAATCAGAATAGCTGGGAATCCCTAGGCCTGTGACTCATCTAGGTATAAAATCCAGAGGAACTTTTGCAGCCTCAACAGGAACAGACATAAAACCATCCTGTAGGGTCACCTCACCATCCAGGAAGCAGGGAAAACACAAGCCCCACTGCAGCACTCCCAATAAAGATCCATGAACCACGACAACCAGAGTTACAGGGGCATTCTGAATGGAGCTTGAAGTTGGTATCTGTCCAGCTATCAGAGGTACAATTAGAAATGCATGTACATCACAAAAATCATGTTGCTATGGAAAAAACAAATATTTTTACATTTAATTTGTATATACATGTATGTGTGTAGGTATGTACATGACATGGCACACATGGGGAGGTCAAAGGACAACTTGAGTGTCTGTTCTCTCCTTCCACCATGTGGTTTCCAGGGATTAAACTCAGGTCACTCAGGTTGTCAACACCATTATCCACAAGCCATCTTGCAGGCCCAGAAAAATAACAAGTTTTAAAACCACCATCAATAGTTTCTAGAATTATGAAGTCATTAAGACTAAGAATTGGAAAATTAAAGGATTAAAACAGAAGAGGAATCAAAACCAAGCAAGAAACTAGACAACAGTTCTGAGGAACGATTCCGAATGCAACACAGGAGTGGCACAGCTCCATGGAGGTCCTGCTGAGCATAGGCAAGGCCCTGAACCCTGGCTCCAGCATGAAGAGTCAAACCAGGGACAGCAGATCAGACAACACAGAAAAGCAGAAATGCTCTAAGAAGCTAAGAGGCAGGAGATAAAGCGTGAAAGCTCCACACCTGTCTGCTGTCATTCTCTGCTGCCCAAGGAGGAAGAATGAAAATTTGAACAAGAGTTGAAAACTTTTCTCTACTGAAATGACTAACATGTCTGTAAGTTTTAACAGGAACTTGATAGGCAAAGTGTCCCATGCCTTTAATTACAAGCACTTAAGAAACAGAGGTGGGGCTGAAGAGATAGCTCAGCAGTTAAGAGCACTGGCTGCTCTTGAAGAGGACCCAGGTTTGATTCTCAGCACCTTCGTGGCAGCCAACAACCATCCAAGACTCCAGTTCCAAGGGAATTCAATGCCCTCTTCTGACCTCTGCAGGTATTGCATGACATGGGTGCACTTGCCTACAGGCAAGGAGTATACTCATACACATAAAATAAAAGTAAAATATTTTTTAAAAAGAAGCAAAGGCAGGTGGATCACTGTGAGTTCAAGGCCAGCATGGTCTGCATAGCAAGTTCCAGGCCAGCCAGGGATACATAGGGGGACCCTGTGTCAAAACAAAGCAAAACCAACAGGAACTCAAAGATATACACAGAATGACAAAATCCAAACCTACAAATAGAATAAGACTGCAGAACAAAGACAGTGAAAATGTTTGCATCACCAAGAAAGGCAGAAAAAAGGATAGACTGTCTAGAAAGTGTCACATGCAGAATGCTAGAAGAAGGTGGAATTACTTTTTCAAAATGTAGATAATGAAGTCTGGGGATGTTGTTCAGTTGGTAAAGTGCTTGTTGAGAATGTAGACCTTTGAGTCAATCCCCAGCATCATAAAAGGAAAAAAAAGGGATAACCAATGAGGGCAAAAGACATACAGAAAAAATAAATGTAATAAAAATTTTAAAAAGAAAAATAGTGACTCCAGAGGGCAGGAGAGGGATATTTAAAAAATCACAGTGGGGATCCCTACTGACCAGAATTCAAGCTACCCCTGTTTGCCTGGCTGCTTCCGGTTTTTCGAAGGCCTCAGTGACTTGTATGACCTTATAGTTATTAACCAGACAGAATGAATCCACTACCTTTCTCTCTCAACTCAGAGAAACAAGTTGCAAATTTATAAGCTAGGTAAGTAAGTCATTCATTTCCTTCACCACAGGGAGAGAAGGACGGAGAGTACAGGGGAGGGGAAGGGAAGGGTGGGGGAAGAAGAGTAGACAAAGTCTAGAAGGTGATAAAGGAACATGAAGCTAAGCATAGGGGTGGCAAGTACTGAGAGGAGCTGAGAGTCCAGAGAGGAAGCATTATCAGACGACACTGGAGGGGAAAGTCAACATGCCTGAAGGCTGAGACTCTGAAGAGAGACTACTTTCAAAGGAAGGGAAGGCTGGGTAAACCCCAGACCAACAGTTACCATCCCGGAACATGGAGGGGACAGTACTAAGCTCATGGGACAGGTAGAAGCAGCCAACAGCACAGTTAGAACACAGCCCAGGAACAGGTGCTAGCAGCCAGGCAGGCTCCTTGCTGCCCTTTTAGAAGACTAGTACTATGCCTTCAACATTAGGTTTTTTTTTTCAGCTAAGGGTCTTTGAAGAAACAAAATGGCTTACTCTATTTGTGTGACTTGGAAAAACTTGGCTTAGTGATGCTAGATCCTCTGCCCACAGAAGTGAATCTCCCACCTTTCCTTCTTGCACTGCGCATGCCCAGAAACATAAACCTAAAGTTTATGTGTTTTCTATACAAATCTGCACAGGTCTCCTGACAAAATCCCCTGGCTCTCCCTGTTCAAGGACAGCACTGCTTTCAGGTGATGCCAGTGCTTTCCCTTACTCAAGTATAAGCCTCTCTTCACTCTTATCTCCTGGTGTCCTATGGCCATGCACTCACTAAGACACAGGCCTACTGTGTTCTACACAGAGGTGGCACACATAAACCCCTGATCTTACTTCTACTGTCCTTTCCACAGGGCCCTGATGAGGCCCTGATGGTCCAGCTTGCTGAACCATCAGTTGTCCGAGTACAAGTCGGTCGTGGTAATGCAGTTTTGATGCAGAAGGCATGGAAGGGGTAGATGTGGAAGAGCAAACCAGCACAGGTGGCAAAAGATTGCATTAGTTAAATGTATTTCAAAATAGTGTTATCAAAACCAAAACAGAGGCTGGAGATGGCTCAGAGGGTAAAGGTGGCTACTGCCAAGCCTGACAACCTGAGTTCAATCCCCAGAATTCACATAGATATAAGGAGAGAAACGATTCCAACAAGTTGTCCTGAGCACCACACAGAGGCCATGACCCAAATGTGCGCACACATACAAAAATAGAATAAAAAAGAGTAAAATATACAGTTAAACAAAATGGCAAGGGGTCAAGAGTGAGACTTTAGGGAAGTTCCCCCCTCCTCTTTACCTTCAGCCATGTCACACTCTTTAATCATTTTGAGAAAGTTGGAAATCTCCCTATCTAGCCTCTGCTGACATGCTTGTGCTCTCTGGAAGAAAAACAGAGATAAAATTAAACCAATAAGAGCTTTAAAAGAAATTTACTTATGCTTTAATGTCTCTATCAAAGCTTGCAATTCAGATATACGTAAGGAAATTCTTTAGAAAAACATGAACATGAATGTACCATTTATTTAATCAAATAGTTTAATAAAAGTATTCAACTCTAAATACATTCAACATCTGGTCATGTAGATACCATACAACTGCATTAATTAACAACATTCTCTCATTCCATGCATATATGAAATAGGTTTCTATGATTTGTCTGATTAAATTCAAAAAGAAACTGTAAAATGCATTTCTTAAGGATACATTTTTTAAACTATTTTTGTCAAAAGAATATCCAGATGGTCCTAACATTTGGAAATCACAAGCTGATTTTTCATTTAGCATTTTAAATACACACAGCCACCACCCACATCATCAGACCAAGCAGGACATTTTCTTAGCAAATCGAAGCTTATGAAAATAAGGCCCCATCAATTATGGAAAGTGTTCTTCCTTGAAAATTTTAAGTTCTATATAGTAAGACCCCAAAGAGTAAAATCTGAATATGAAAATTGATGATCTAAGCTTCATCCCAGCCTACTGCAGATTCAAAGTACAGGATGAAAATCACTGCTGAGTTAAAAGTTGGTTCTACACAGCTTCCCTTAAAGAGCTGGGAAGAATAAGCAAGAGAATCATAGTGGTGAACTGCCTGGCTATGGCAATTTAAAATATCTATTCCAAGAAGCTTGATCTTGTAAATGTTAGTTAGAATCACAATGCCACAGGCAGAACAATGGATTTAGCCTTATGAAACTTCCCTGCTTTGAACTTGTGACCTCCACTGGCCAATCACAGAACATTTGCTCAGAACTGAACCTACTGTAGCTGTGTGCCAAGGTGATACAGGTAAGTACTCTTTTCTCCTATTTCAATTTATAAATGTTTTAGTTCTTATGAAGCTCAGCTCAACCACAGTAGAATTATTCATGGGACCACATTAGTGACAGGCAATGTTCTCTTTTAAATTTGTATTATCCCTTTTGTTTTGAGACTTCTAATGACATCTAAATATAACTCATGCTTATGCATTTGAGAGGAGAATCCTTACTACATGTAATTTGAAACCCCCATAAAAAGAATTGGTATGATTGCTAATTTTTTCAGACACCACTTGTGAATATAGGTTGAAGGTGAGGGAAATCTATCTCGAAACATGCACTGCAACCAAATGCATCACTCATGATTTATTCATAGAAGGTCATCATCCTTGCTCTGTGCTCATTAAATATTCCTGCTCGTGGACAAGTCAACTCTGCTGTTTTCTTGTTTCCTTTCTATGGGGAAAAGTTGGCTGGACCCGTAAAAGTGAGCAGTGGGGGTTCAGCTGCAGACTGCAAATCTACTACATGATATAGCTCCTGAAGTTCTTGCTGAAGGCAGGAAATACCCTCCATGGCATCGCTTTCAAGCACTGGAATCACATTCATCCTCCCTTAGTCTATCTATCTGAAAGTTTAAAATGTCACGTCCTTGCTCAATGGTTTAAAAAGGTCTACAGGAAGTCAGCTAAAGAGTTGACACATGCAGTGTTAACACAGGTACAGCACATCTCTTCAAGATGAACAATTTAGTGAAATTTACTTGCCACAAAAAGGACAGATTATCAGTACAATAAAATACAGCACATTCTATAATGTGCTATTATCTCCCCTTAATCGTTATCAAAGACAGAAAGTTAACACTGGGCTAGGCATGGTAACCACACATCTAACAATCCTGCAAAACTGAGGCAGGAATATAATGAGTTCTTGGCCTGCCTGGGCCAAACAGTGAGACCTTGTTTCAAAAAAAAAATTAAATAATGCTTGTGGTATCTGGCATGGTATGTCATATGCCACTGACCTTATGTCAGGGAAGCTGTAAATTCTAATTTTGATTTATTCACTGCACATAAATAAGGTTCCATTATAAGCTATGTCTTAACACTGAGATCCTCCAGTATTTTTAACTTTCTCCACTTCATCTGGGCAGAGCACCTACACAGCAAGGATGATGGCCATGAGTAGAGAGGCCCAGCAGATGGGACAGCACCAACAGTGAGCAGTCAAGCCCAACCCCATCTCCTGCTTCAACTTCTGTCCATACATACTTTAGTTACCACTTTTCCCTGAGTGCAGACGATGCTCAGCTACCTTGTCCTGACTTGGAGAGCTACTTAAAACTGTGTAACAGGAGTGCACCACTCCAGGAGAGGAGGGGGGGTGTAATTCCAGGGTATTTGCTAGCAAAAAAAAAATAAAAAAAAATCACATTTGATTAGTAAGGAACAGAAGTACATTGCTTAGCATTCAACAATAAAAAGGAACTACTTGTGCATCCAACATTATGGGGAGGAATGGAAGCAGACAGACAAGGAAAATCACATACAGCTCAATCTCATTCACAGGACATTCTAGAACAGGCAGACTGACAACGCGAACAGCACTGGTATCACAAGTGTCAACAGGTCAGCAGCTGTCTTAGACAAAGCATTCTCCAGAAACAAGAGCAAGGGAACTTTTTGAGGAGATGATCTGTACTTTGATAGGTGCCAAGGTCATACAAGGCATACATTTGCAAAATAGGTCCAGTTAAAGATGTAAAATGAGCTCACCTTACGGTAGACCTAGTGGACAGACTTCCACTGGGGAACGGCTGGGGACACTGACAACCCAGTGAACCTTAACAGGGATGACCGAATATACGGGCTCCAGTGAACTGTGTGGGGGACTATGGGAGGGTGCCAGTGGAGACAGGGTGTAAAGATGATTAAGATTGTTTAAGCTGTTCTGTATGAAATACACACCCCCAAAAAAATCAATTAAAAAATGAAAAACATTATAGTCCAAAAATATTAATTCTACCTTTTAAAACAACATATTTTAGAAGTTAATGACTTTCCTCTTTGTAGAAAATTGCACTGCAAAGAGAGGTACCTAGTGGTCCATCTATAAGTCTGTCTGACTCCAGTCAGATCTACCTCAAGGCAAGCCCCATGCCCCATCTTCCCTTGCTGGAAGTAAGCCACAGCACACTTTTCATTCTTCTGACACCTGGGAATTCTGGCCCTTCTTTGCAATTATCTTACTGTTTTATGTTATGATACTTACAGAAAAATAGAGAATAAAATTACCAGCAAGAACAGTAGCCCTCCCTCACACACCTGCCTGCCAGTCCCAGGGCCCCTGCTTTGCCCTTTCCAACCCCAAAGCAGAAACTGTTGTTTCTCATCTTCCGATGAATGCCTGATGCCTACACAAACATGTACGGACATCCTGCCACCCTGCTTTATTTTCTCCCAAGTAATACTGAGGGCAAATAAGTAGAGAAGGGTTTCCTTTCACTTAGGAAATACTGACTAAATTTTAAATCATTTGGCATAGTTTTATTTTGTTTACATCCATCTATGTGTGTTTCTATATGTGTCTATGTACATCGCTATGTGTGTCTCTATGTGTGTATGCACACATCAGTACAGGTGCTTAAGGCAGCCAGAAGAGAACATCAGATCCCCTGAGCTGGAGTTACAAGGGTAGGCGATGGGAACCAATCCGAACTCTAGTCCTGTGTAAGAGCAGCAAGTACGCTTAACCTCCGACGCATTGATCCTGCCCCCAATTTCCAATAGTCTTACTGCCATTATTGTAAATGTGCTAAATGTTACTTTCATAAAATTCACTGATCAGAGAATTATGCTTAAGGTTATCACATTACACATTAAGCTTTAACATAACAGTAAAAAACAATCCTCAATAAATCCTAGCAAATGTCTTCAACAAGTCATGGAAAAGCTCAAATTCTCTTATGTTCTATCATAAATCAAGAACAGACTGAGCCCCAAATCCCTTTTCATCTAAGATTAGCAGTACTTATGTCAACAAAAGTCTTTTTTTTAATCCAACATAAGTGAAATTTATTGAATACATAATGGTATACTATATTAGAACACTATTTAACCATTAAATAATGATGCTGTATATGGAAATGCATTCACAGGAGAAATATTCACAATAAATGGTTAACTGGAAACAACCCAAACCACAAAATGGCATTACTCTACCATTCTCTTTGGTATAGCAAACTATATGCAATATTAAACATCTAAGAAGATGTGTGTGAGGATTTTTTTTAATGTTATGTGTTTTTACCATAATTACAGAGTCTTTAAAGTTTTCTTTTTTTTTTTTTTTTTAGCTACGTTACTGCTCTTTTTGAAGCAGGGTCTCCCTGTAGCCCCAGCTGTCCTGGAACTCACTATGTGGACCAGGCTGGCCTTGAACTCACAGAGATCTGCCTGCCTCTGCCTCTGGAGTGTTGGGATTAAAGGCATGTGCTACCAAACCCGACTCGTGAGATGTCTTTTAAGAGGGAATTTTCTTTAAGGTATTACTTTCTTTTTCTAGCTTAAAGCAATAAATGTCGATCTTCAAAGTGATGCTGCTCTGCAAGTGGACATTTCTGATGCCCTCAGTGAAAGGGATAAAGTCAAATTTACAGTTCACACAAAGGTAAATGGGGCTTTGTATTTTGTGTTACTTTAAACATGCTAATGTTACATATGTAATGTGTTGATTGGAACTTGTGCGTTTTTAAAAGGTTTATTTGTATGTGTGTGAATGTTTTGCTTGCATGTACGTGTATGCACTACATATGTGCAGTGCCCAAAGACAAGAAAAGGATGTCAGATCCCCTGGAATTGCAGTTACGGACAGTCGTGAGCCTCCATGTGGGTACTGGGAACTAAACCTAGGTCCTCTGTAAGAATACCCAGTGCTCTTAACCGCTGGGCCATCTCTCCAGTTCTATGGAGTGTGAGTTTTAAATGCAATCAGAAAGAAGCACAGTTTGTAATTCACTGTTATTTTAAGAAACTGGTTTAGAGAAGTTAGTTATTTTTTTTATTTATGTATTAATTTTATGTGTATGAGTGTATTGCCTGCATGTATAAAAGTGTGCCCATGTTGTAAAATGCCCATGGAGGTGAGAAGAGAGTTTGGAGAGCATCAGATTCCCTGAACTGGAATTACAGACTGTTGTTAGCAACCATGTGGATGCTGGGAATCAAACCTGGGTCCTCTGCAAAAGCAGTAAGTGCTCTTAACCACTGAGCCATCTCTCCAGCCACTAGGAAGTTACTTTTTGAAGATTAGCTCTTAGGTATTACAGCACCTAGACATAATGTAAATTTAATTTCTAGGTTTATATGAGGGTGGGTGTATTATCTTTTGTACTAGACAGTAAACCTATGGCTTTGGGGGGTAGATCTTCACTGTACCACCGATCTACATCTTG
>NW_008350388.1:1224424-1226887 GCF_000622305.1 Nannospalax galili
AAGACCAATTGTTCTCAGATAAACCTTACCTAGACATATATTTCTTGATCTGCTATGTATAATTTGTCAGTAGGTTGTAGGAGTGATATTATTCCCTCTGGTTTTCAAAACTAGCTAGGCAGTATTTATCTCTTGCATTGTCTCACCCCTCCACCATAGTTTTCCCACTTAAGGTGCCCCCATTTACCCCCTTTCTCCCTTAATACTACCCTTCTGCTACAGTCTTAATTTGCTTGAGCTCCTTCTTTCCCCTTATCCCCTAGGTTCCTTGTATACCCTTCCCGCCCCCCTGCCTTTAAACTAACCCAATTTTTATCCATAGATCCCTTATTAAGGCCTGTTTCCTACTGTTCTTCTCTTTCAGGTTCTTTCTAAAAATTTTTTTTTTAGCTACGTTACTGCAGTACATGCCTTTAATGCCAGGACTCAAAAAGCAGAAGCAGGCTGGTCTCTGTGAGTTTGAGGCCAGCCTTATCTACACAACAAGTTCCAGTCCAGCCAGGGCTACAAAGGGAGATCCTGTCTCCAAAAAAAAGTTTTTTTAATGATGTCCACATTGTTCTTTTGGCAGCATTATTTAATTTTCTTTTTGATACTCTATTGTGCTGAGGTAGAGTTTTTTTTTCCCAGTTAATTATTTATTTAATAACCACATACTTAGAAGAAGCAGTTCATTACAACAGCATTGACATATTCAATAACAATTTTCTGAGCTAAGACGCATCTTTTTCAAAATTGGCTGTTTTTAGGTTTACAGTTGAATTATTACAGTTATACAATATTGTACTCAGTATAAACCCTGTAAGACAAAAAATTAAATGTTTTCACCTTTAAAAAAGATTTCCATTTCATTATTAAAATAAAGTTTCATACAGAAAAAATGGGTTGCTTCTTGTCTTGATTCTCTGGTTTTTGGCTTTGTTATATTCTGGATATTAAACCTCTGTCATATGTGTCTCTGGTAAAGATGTTCTCCCATTCTTTGGGTTTTCTGACCGCTTCCCTGGTTGCCTCCTTTAATGTACAGAAGCTTTTTAGTTTAATGAGCTCTTGACATCTGAGCATGGATACGAATTCATCAGGTAGATTTCAATGGTAATATTTTTCACATCTACTAATTATTTTTAAGCAAATTTTTATGCTTCTTCCTCAACTATAACTCATTTTTTACTTATTATTTTGTGTGTGTATTTCATACACAACATCCCAAATGAATCTTATTCATCTATATCCCCGCATCCCAAGTGACACCCTCCCATGCCCCCCTTATTCTTTTAAAACTAGAATAATTGCTTACTTTTTCTCCAATTAAACTGGCATTTTAAAAACTATTTTGCCGGGCATGGTGGCACACACCTTTTATCCCAGCACTTGGGAGGCAGAGGCAGAAACTTATACAATATTGAACTCAGTATAAGCCCTGTAAGACATAAAATTGAATGAGATTTTTAATCTTTAAAAAATATCTCCATTTCATTTTAGAATGTACTGTTCCTTGCAGAAAGACTCATTCTTTTTGCTACTAACACTGAGATGCTGGCGCATCCATCTCTAATCTGTATGCATCTGATTATTACTAGTCATAATCGGTTGCACTTGGATCCTTGGCATCTGTGGGTGTCTATGAAGTTATCCGGTAGATTTCAATGGTAATGTTTCTCACCTCTATTAATTAGCATGACATAAATTTCCATGCTTCCTCCTCAAATATAATACATTATAAAATTTTTGTTCATTTTTTTTGGTGTATATATCACACAGAACATCAAAAACCATCTTATTTGACTATATACCCACTTCCCAGACAGCACACTCCAATAGCCTCCCTCCCCCTACTAGAGCCCCTATACTCTGATATCCTTGCTACTACCTGCTGTGTTGTCAGAACCCCAGCCAATCCCCACTACTTGTCCTTCTGATGAATCTAGTCAGCCTATCTAGAGGTCTTTGTTTTAGGAGGGTCAGCTGTTCCACTTCTAGCAGTATTCAGTTGTCAATACTCTTTTAGATAAAATTAAGGTCTGCTGTTCATTTTCCAAGTTCTATGCTGGGTTACTATTTTGGAATCCCTTTCGTCACCCTGGCCAACAACTCAAAAGAATGTATCTCCTATCTGGCACTGTTGCTTGTTATGTAACCTTTAGCTATGGATTTGGGCTCTTAAGAAATTATGTTGACCCCTTTAATCTTTGGTTATAATTTCCTTTTGGATGTTTAAGGCCATACAGTTGGCCCAAATAAACCAATATATTATTACTTTTAAGGTCATACGAGGATCTGTTTCTCAGGGGTCATATGGGCTTGGGGGGAGCCCCTGGCTCCTCAGGCTTTTACCAGTTCCATCTACGTGAAGATAAGAGGTCCTGCTTGACCTGGGCTTCACTTAGAAGCATGGAGGAAATGTTTTCTCTGTGTTGACCCTCCTCTTTGCAGACTGGACACTGGTTCAAGTCCATCTTCTGG
>NW_008350388.1:1228426-1231504 GCF_000622305.1 Nannospalax galili
ATCCAGTTTTGCCAGCACCATTTGCTGAACATGCTGTCTTTCCTCCAGTGAATATTCTTGGCCCCTTTGTCAAACATCAGGCAGCTGAAATCGTATTTACTCATATTTGGGGCTTCAATTTTGTTCCATTGATCTATGGGTCTATTTTTGCCAGTACCATGTTGTTTTTAGGGCTATAGCTCTGTAATACAGTTTAAAATCTGGTTAGTAATCCCCCCAGCATTGCTCTTAGTGCTCAGGGTTGTTCTGGCTATCCAAGGTCTTCAGGGCTACTTTTTGTTCATTTTTTTTGGTGTATATATCACACAGAACATCAAAAACCATCTTATTTGACTATATACCCACTTCCCAGACAGCACACTCCAATAGCCTCCCTCCCCCTACTAGAGCCCCTATACTCTGATATCCTTGCTACTACCTGCTGTGTTGTCAGAACCCCAGCCAATCCCCACTACTTGTCCTTCTGATGAATCTAGTCAGCCTATCTAGAGGTCTTTATAGAGCTCTCTAATGTGTGTAGTCAGGTTTATTCCAAGATAGTTTATTTATTTTTTTGCAGCTACTGTGGAGTGTTTCCATGTGCTCTTTCTCTGACTGCTTGTTATTGGTATATAGACTATTCAGTTGTCAATACTCTTTTAGATAAAATTAAGGTCTGCTGTTCATTTTCCAAGTTCTATGCTGGGTTACTATTTTGGAATCCCTTTCGTCACCCTGGCCAACAACTCAGAAGAAGGTATCTTCTATCTGGCATTGTTGCTGTTTTAGGTTAATTTTGTAGCCTGCCATTTACTGAAGTTGTTAATAATTTCTAGCAGTTTTCTGGTGGAATTTTTGGTGTCTCTTAGATATAATATCATATCATCTGCAAAAAGGGATAATTTGATCTCTTCCAATTATTACTCCTTAAATTTCCTGCTCCTGTCTTATTGCTCTTGCAAGTGTTTCAAGCACTAGGTTAAAACAGAAGTGGAGATAGTGGACAGCCTTGTCTGGTTCCTGATTTCAATGGGAATGCTTCCAGTTTTTCTCCATTTAGAATGATGTTGGCTGTGCGTTTCTTATATATGGCTTTAATTATGTTGAGGTATGTTCCCTCCACACCAATTCTCTCTAGGACTTTGAACATAAATGCATGTTGAATTCTGTCAAAGGCCTTCTATGCATCTATTGAGATTACCATGTGGTTCTTGTTTTTGAGCCCATTTATATGATTTATGATGTTTTTTGACTTACATATATTGAGCCATCCCTGCATCTCTGGGATAAAGCCGACTTGATCGTGGTGGATGATCTTTTTGATGTGTGTCTGTAATGCGGCTTACAAGTATTTGGTTGAGAATTTTTGCATCTATGCTCATTAAGGATATGGGTCCACAGTTTTATTTCTTGATTGTATCTTTACCTGGCTTTGGTATTGGAGTGATGCTGGCTTCATATAAGTAATTTGGAAGTTCTCTCTCCATTTCTATCTTCTTGAATAAATTAAGTAGTATTGGATGGAGATCTTCTTTAAAGGTCTGATAGAATTCTGCTGTAAATCCATCTGGTCCTGGGCTTTTTTTAGTCAGGAGGTTTTGTGTTACTGTTTCAGTTTCTGTGTTATGGGTCTGTTTAACCTGTTAATCTCTTCTTGGTTTCATTTTGGTGGTTCCCATGCCTTTAGATATCCATCCATTTCTTTTAGGTTTCCAAATTTAGTAGCATATATGTTTTTAAAATATTTCCATATAATGTTCTGTATTTTTCTGGTGTGTGTTGTGATGTTTCCCCTTTCATCTCTGATTTTGTTGATTTGAAGGTGCTCTTTCTTTCTTTAGGTTAAATGGGCTAGCGATCTGTCAATCTTGTTTATCTTTTGGATTCACTGAATTTTTGTATGGATTGAATTTCACCCTAATTTCTGCCCTGATTTTTGTTATTTCTTCTTGTCTGCAGGGTTTGGGTGTTGTTTGCTGTTGCTTTTCAAGTGTGTAGAGTTGCAACGTTTAGTCATTTATTTGTGTTCTTTCCGATTTCTTGATGTAGGCACTTAGAGCTATATACTTCCCTCTAAGGACTGCTTTCAGCATGTCCCAGGGGTTTTACTGTGTTGCATTGTCCTTCTCATTTAGTTCCAGGAATACTTTTATTTCTTTCTTATTTTTTCTTTTGACCCATTCATCATTCAGGAGTGTGTTGTTTTATCTCCATGTGTTCATGTGGTGATTAGGGCTTCTTCCTGTGTTGATTGTAAGCTTTATTCCATTGTGGTGTGATAGAATGCATGGAATTATTTCAATCTTTTTGTATTTGTTGAGGTTTGTTTTGTGCCCCAGTATATGGTGAATTTTGGAGAAGGTTCCAGGGTGCTGAGTAGAAACAGGGTGGAATATTTGGTAGATGTCTGTTAGGCCCATTTGATATATGGTATTGTTTAATTCAGATGTCTCTCTGTTAACTCTCTGCTCTGTTGACCTATCTAATAGAGATGGTGGGGTATTTAAGTCTCCTTCTATTAATGAGCTGGGATTAATCTGGGTCTTAAAGTCCTGTTATATTGTTTTTATGAAGTTGGGTGCACCAGAGTTTGGTGAATATAGGTTCATGACTGTAATATCTTCTTGATTGATTGTTCCTTTGATCAGAATGAAATAGCCCTCTTTGTCTCTTCTGGTTAGTTTCAGTTTAAAGTCTATTTTGTCAGATATTAGGATTGCTACGCCTGCTTTTTTCTTGGTGCCATTTGCTTGGTATATTTTGTTCCATCCTTTCACTTTGAGATAGTGTCTGTCCTTGAAAGTGAGATGAGTTTCTTGCAGACAACAAAAAGATGGGTTTTGTTTCTTAATCCATTCATATAGTCTGCGTCTTTTGACTGGGGAGTTCAGTCAATTAATGTTTAAAGTTATTAATGAAACATGAGTATTGAATCCTGTCATTTTTTTGTTTATATTCTTGCTATAGCTGTACTTTTACACTGTTATACCCTCCTTGGAATTCTTTCTGCAATCCCTTGTGTATAGTCATTCCTTTCTTCAGCTCTTTGTATTGCTCACAGAACTCTCTGAAGGGCTGGTTTTGTGGACAAGAATTCCT
>NW_008350388.1:1232344-1240733 GCF_000622305.1 Nannospalax galili
GACTATTGGTATTTGGTGGGGATATGTTATTTTGGTTTTTCGTGTTATTATTTTTTCTCTGTGATTTTGATGTGTGAATTTCTTTTGTAGTTTCTGATTCTTGTGTGAGACTCAAGCCTTCAAGTTTATGTCCTTTTCTTTTTATGAACATTATGTGTCTTTGTGGTTTACTTTTTGGGCATGATAGGCTGGTTCCTCTAAGCTTCCAGTTCTCTGTTTTGATTTTATATTGGAGTGGCCAGATTGATTTTTGTCTTCAGGAGTTCCCACAGAGGCCCAAGTCACATGAGGATCAGACACTCCCAGGCTTTCTCCTAAGGTCTGGATACCTCCAGGATAGATTTTGGCCTCAGGAATATTGGGGTTGGACTGGCCTTGGAGCCAGGCCCAGGAAAGATGCTGGTCTAGAGCAGCTGGTGGCTGGGCCACCCAGAGGTACAAAGGAAGATGGGGGTGGAAGGCGGCTCCAAGGGTCCCTGGAGACTGCACTGAGGAGCTGGGTTGGTCTGGATGCAAAGTACCAGGAAGAGGAAAGGTCTGCCGGGGTGTCCAGGAAAGAGGCTGGCGGGTTATGCAGACCCAGGGAGACAGAGGGAAGTGAGGGTGGGGCCAGGCCCAGAGTGCCCCTGGGGACCGAAGAAGGAACTGAGTTGCTCTAGATGCATAGGACCAGGAAGCAGTGGTGGTTCCCCAGGTGTCTGGGGCGCCAAGACAAGGAATGGGACAGGACCCATGCTAGAAGGAGAGACCAGTAGGGGAGATGGGAGGGTGAGTGAGGCTGGGGGAGTTTGGTGGGTGGTGCAGGCCCAGGGAAGCAGAGGGAGTTGAGGGTGGGGCCAGGCCCAGAAGCAGTGCTCATGGGGCCCATAGAAGGCACTCTGTTGGTCTAGATGAAAAGGATCAGGGGGCAGTATTGGTTCCCCAGGTGCCTGGGGCCCCAAGACAAGGAATGGGGCAGAATGGGAGAGAACAGCGGAGGAGATGGGAGGGTGAATGGGGCTGGGGGAGTCAAGGCACAGACAGGAGAGTGAATGGGGCTGGGGGTGTCAAGGCACGGAGGGCGCAATGGACTTACCCCAGAGAGAGGCCTGCGGGTAGGAGAGAGGCCTGTGGCGGTCCAAAGTACATGATTTTTTATAAACAAGGTGCACCTAAAAGGTACAGCCAATAAACTAATGTCTGCTCCCTCCCCTGCCCCTCAAAAAAATACCTGTTCATGTCAGGTATGGATAAGGAATTGTTGTCACTTCAGATGAGGATGTCTCCACTCATAACTGAGGCTTTACTTAACCCCTAAGTAATGAAGTGACATATTGCAAGTAGTTTTAAATGAAACTACTGACCAAGAAGTGTGTCACTATGGTTGTTCTGAACCAAACTCTGAAATGTGCAATGAAGTCATAAAGGGAGCAGGTCAAGCTCTCCTTTTCCACCTAATGGGGCAGCTTTTCAATAGAATGGCTGATTGAGTCAAGTATCCATACAGACACAAATTCATAGCCTTACAGCACTTACACCAAGGTATTTCAGAGCACCATGACCAGAGGTGTATCAACAGAACATGACTAGACAAAGAGCAATTATTTCCACTGTCAGAAATCAATTCCAAAACTTCACTTCTTAATAAAAGGTAATTCTTGATTAAACCTACAAGACAAAATTAGCTATAAGGGTCTGTGTACCTCTAAAGACTCCTTCAGGTATACAGCAGAAACTGCATCTTCCTCTTCATCATCAGCCACCTGGTCCTGGGAGCAGTAGTGAGTACTGTATGCAGAGTGTTCTTCAACTGCTTCCAGCCACTTCTGAAACAATCCAGGAATTTACATAAAAGTATTTTTACTCCAAAAAGACAGCAATGATCTATGAAGCATAAAGGTTAAATGGAAGAAATTATTATGGAAAAAAAGCAACTGCAGTGACATGACACAGTTTCTTGCCTGTGACATGTCTGCATAAAGCAAATACTGCAAGTGCTTTTTAAAATGTCATCTACAAGTATACATTAATTAGCACTCAAATCGATGAAAAACTTTCACTTAAATTTTAGGATAGAAATGAATCAATTTATCAATTCAGGGGCTGGAGGGATGGCTCAGCAGTTAAGAGCCCTGGCTGCTCTTGCAGAACACCTGAGTTCAAATTCCAGCACCCACGTGGTGGCTAACAACCATCTATAACTCTAGTTCCAGGGAGTCAATGCCCTTTTCTGTCTTCTGTGAGCATTGTATGACTCAGATACACACACATGTAGGCATAACACTCATACACATAAAAAATAAAAATAAATTTAAAAAAATAAACGAATCAATCCATAGATTACCTCTCTTGTCTGCTGGAGGCTATTCTTGGGAACCCTGAAGCCATGAATGGTGTCATCAAAGCATTTGATAAAGAAGAGGCAGCTATCAGTAGGTTTCACCTGGATATAAAGTCAGAACATTCACACCAAAGAGGACCCTGAAATTATCTATACATAGTATATTAATTAACACAACATAAGGACCCTGAAATTATCTATACACAGTCTATTAACACAATGTAAGGACCCTGAAATTATCTATACACAGTATATTAACACAATGTAACAATATTCAGTTCAACTATTTGAAATGGATAAAAATTAGTAAAATAATTGGTAGAGTAGTAGTACTGACACACTATATAGCTCATCTATGTCAAATCTGGCATCTCCTTCTTATGGCAAGCAAAGACTTAAGAGTTCACTGGGTGTGCACCTTTCAGTTCACCTTTCTATTAAATGTAACTGTATATATTTGAGCTGTAAAATCCTTTACATAAAAAGGCTCCAATTTTTCCTAGCACTCCTTAATGTTTCCTTTGTGCCAAATGTAGAAAATGTTGGAGCTAAGTAGAAATGAGTAACAGGTGAACAAGACTGAAGAAGAGGGTGTGAAGAGACACAGGATAGGAAGAGTTAGAAATAGCTATTTTTCAGTAATTAGAAAGGGGGGATTAAAGAGTGGAAAAGGGTAGACTTCTGTTCCAAGGCCCTACCAAAGGAATTCCTAGTAGAAACCAACTATGAAACAATTTTGTGGACCCTCCTCTCCCAACCCAACCCAACCCAAAACACTAAGGAAGTGAAATGTGACAGATAAGCAAGGAGCACCGGCTCTCCTGGAGGAAAGGCCACAAGCAGCTATAAAAATCCTGATTCCCAGGCCCAAGGCGTTTCATTGGGGATCAAGGGCACCTGGGACTCAAGTTTTACCTGGGACTAAGTGCAGGCCACACACCAAGATGACAGCAACAAGGCACAGGTCCAACCCAGCTTTCTCACTTTGGAAATTAATACGCCAAAGCAAGGCACCAAAACACTCAAGAGACAGGAAATCCAAGTCTACTCATGTCTCTAACTGATCCTTGAACCACACAAGCACAGCAAAGATTCAAAACAATTCATCCAAATACAACCATTCTGAACTGAGACCAGAGCTACTGGCAAAACACAAGCACTTCCACGCCAGATCAAGCCAAGAAAATGACTTGCCAAAACAAAGAAAGCATTTCAAGGAGACAAGAACCAGAATCCAAGCTATAGAACATAGCTGCCATACTAAGGGTATCACTCAAAATTACCTGGCATGAGTAAGCAAGAAAGAAGAACACACTGTAAAAGACTGATTAAAACACAACCACACATTGTTGAGCAGGGATGAGAGGGGGAGGGGAGTGGCACACACCTTTAGTCCCAGCAGAGGTAGGCGGATCTCTGAGATCAAGCCCAGCCTTGTCTACATATTGAGTTCCAGGCCAGTTGGGGCTACAGGGAAACCAAAAAAAAAAAAAAAACCCCAAAACAAACAAACAAGCAAAATGCAAACACTGTCAGAATAAAAATAGGAACCATAATATATACCATCTATAAGAAACTGAATAAAGATACAGACAGGCTCAAAGAGACATCATGTCAACAGCAAGAAGCCAAGACTGGTCATATTAACATCAGACAAAGAACATTTCAAAACAAAATGTCAATTAGGAAAAGAACAACACTGACATATATGTGACCACTAACACAGTCACAGATATGCAGCTTCACAAACACAGCTGGAGACCCTAACACTTCTCTAGCAACTGATGTAACAATAGGCTAAAAACCAGGAAACACAGATCTGAACAACACTAACAACCATCATGACTCAGTGTATATAAGACCCTAGACTTAACAGCCAAGCTAATTACTTCCAAATGCGTTTATTACAATATTCTGTAAGTAAAGCTATCCAAGCAAGCCTCAATAACTGACAAGATGGAAATCATACAGTGTATGTTCTATTACAAAAATGGAATTAAGAAAAACAAGATAACCAGAAAAGCCAAATTATTTGGAGATTAAACACCACACTCCTAAAAACTAACTGGCTCAAAGAAAGTATCACAAAAGAAATTAGAAAATCCTTTATATGATAATGAAAACAAAGCCTACCAAGGTAGGGCGATGAAACAAAAAGTTATAAAAAAAAATCAATAATCCATATATCAATTTTAAGAAACTAAGTATCCATTAGGTCCTAAATTCAATCCCAGGACCAAACAAGACAAAACAAACAAACAACAAACCCCCACAACTATGAGAAACACAAAATTAAATTAAATACAAACAACTAGTTTTCATTGTTTTTTGTTGTTGTTGTTTTAATGCCAAGCATGGTCATGTATCCCTAGCACTTGGGAGGTAGAGACAGGACGATCAGGAGTTTAAGACCATGTATCCCCGACTACACAGTAAGTGTAGTAGGCTGGGTTCTGTGAAATGTCCTCCCTGTTGTCTAGTCCTCAGAATGCAAAAGGTGCTAGCAGGCTGCTGGAGACTGTCATCAACAGTCTTAACTAGCTGTAGACCCTGCATGCAGCACTATTGACATGCAAGGGGAGATGTTCCCACTGGTGCAACAGTGGCAAGACTGTTATGGGGGTAACTGGCTGCTCTCTGGTTGGATTTCAGGCCTTATCGACAGGAAGGAATCCTGTTTGAGTGCTGAAAACTCAGTCAGAAGCTCATGGTTGGGGATATCATAAGCCCCAGCAGGAAAGCTATGCAGTTATTTTGCTAAATAGGCATGATGTGCCAATCAAACTGCCTTCTAGGTAACTGTGTTTATCCCCATAGACTGCTGCTGCTGTCAGGTTTGGTAAGAAAAAGAAGCTTCTTTTTGAGAGGGCAATGCTAACTAGAGGCTCGTAACTGGTCAAAGTGATGACAGCAAAGGTTTCAAAAGCTCAGCCATAAACAGAACATCTAAACCACCACCACCACCCCAACACTCGGGGAAAACAGCACAAGAAGGGCATGAAAGAATGTAAGAGCTGAAAATAAAAGGAGGCAGGGCGTGGAATGCTGACCTCTGGGAGTGCTATGTCCTTGATTACCTGAATAAGACCTGATTAAGAATGGGCCTCCCAACATCCTGTCAGGGAGCAAAGAACAACTTACAAGGCCCCACCAGTCCCTGAGGATTTACAGGCAGTTAAAGACTGCTGTCTATCGTGGTTAGTTTCAGCTGTCAACTTGACACAACCCAGAGTCAACTGAGGAAATCTGAATTGGGGGCTAGTTCAGATCAGATTGGCCTATGGCCATGTTTGTGAGGAAGTGTCTTGATTGTTGGTGTGGAAGAGCCCAGCCAACTTTGCACAGTGTCATCTTTAGGTAGCCAGGAAACAGCGCTCCTTCATGGGTTCTGCTTCCAGTTCCTGATCAAGGTCCTGCCTTGACTTCCCTGAATGGAACTGTGACCCAGCAATGTAAGCTAAATAAGCCCTTTCCTCCTTTAAGTTGCTTTTGATCATGGGGTCAAGGTGTTTATCATAGCAACAGAGAAGCAAGCTAGGATACTGGGGAAGGAGAGATGTTTTCTTCAGTGGTGTACCACTGGTGAGGTGACCACAGCCTTGCCAACAGTCCCTCACCCAGGATTGTGTAAGAAACCCCAATGTAAGTCATTAAAAAAAAAAAAAAAAAAAAAATGAAGGCTTTAGAGGGACTAATTGGAAAGAGGAAGGGGGTCAGAAGGAGTAGAATGGGCATAAGAGAAAGAAATCAAGATGAATATGATCAAAGTACATTACGTACATAAAAATCTAAAAAACAATAAAACAATACTCAGTGAAACCAAAATCTATTTTGAAAAAAATCAATAAAAATTTTAAAACTACTAGGCAGCTTAAACTAGGAAAAAAGAAAACATTAATAATATAAAAAAAGAAACAGTAAAATAATATCATACAAACATTAGAAAGGCCAGGCATGGTAGACACGCCTTTAATCCCGGCCTCCAGAGGCAGAGACAGGAGGATCTCTGTGGCATCAAGGCCAGTCTGGTCTACACAGTCAGCTCTAGGCCAGCTGGGGCTATGGGAGACCTTGTCTCAAAAAAGAGAAAACATAGCGGTTGAAATCCATAAACTAAAGAAAACTCAAGGTGGCCCAACAGGTACCGGCACTCACCGTCAAGCCTGATGACTGTGATGCTCTCTGGGACCCACAAGGTTTGTAACTTAGCACACATAAAATGCCTGGCTCGTGTGGCTTCACTTGTGAATTCTATTAAGCATTGAAGGAATAAACACAATGCCACATAACCTTTTCAGGCATAAAGAAAATGAATACCACTGGAGATAATCATATTAAACGAATTAAGTCAGGAAAACAAGTATCATGTTTTCTGTCATTTGGGAGTTCTAGACTTTAGAGATATATGAAAATCACATTTGTTCTGATCACATGAAAGCAGACATGAAACTGGGGGAAGAGGGGACCAATGAGAGGGGAAAGGGGGAAAAGGAACACGGGAGCAGGTACCGGGGACACACTCAAAGTAATGGTACACAGTATGAAAGGAACACGGGAGCAAGTACAGGGGGTACACTCAAAGTACATGATACACAGTATGAAAGGAACATGGGGGCAGATATGGGGGACACACTCAAAGTACATGGTACACAGTATGAAAGGAATGCAGGAGCAGGTACGGGGGACACACTCAAAGTACATGATACACAGTATGAAAGGAACACGGGGGCAGGTACGGGGGACACACTCAAAGTACATGACAGACAGTATGAAAGGAACGTGGGAGCAGGTACGGGGGACACACTCAAAGTACATGACAGACAGTATGAAAGGAACATGGGGGCAGGTACGGGGGACACACTCAAAGTCCATGACAGTATGAAAGGAACGTGGGAGCAGGTACGGGGGACACACTCAAAGTACATGACAGACAGTATGAAAGGAACATGGGGGCAGGTACGGGGGACACACTCAAAGTCCATGACAGTATGAAAGGAACGTGGGAGCAGGTACGGGGGACACACTCAAAGTACATGACAGACAGTATGAAAGGAACATGGGGGCAGGTACGGGGGACACACTCAAAGTCCATGGTACACAGTATGAAAGGAACGCGGGAGCAGGTACGGGGGACACACTCAAAGTACATGATACACAGTATGAAAGGAACACGGGAGCAGGTACGGGGACACACTCAAAGTACATGATACACAGTATGAAAGGAACGCGGGAGCAGGTACGGGGGACACACTCAAAGTAATGGTACACAGTATGAAAGGAACACGGGAGCAGGTATGGGGGACACACTCAAAGTAATGGTACACAGTATGAAAGGAACACAGGAGCAGGTATGGAGGAACACGCTCAAAGTATATTATATACTGTATGAAAGTGGCCTTACCAACCATATATAATAATAAAAAAGGAACCAAATGGAAATCCCAGAGTTGAAAATTACTAAGAATTAAAGGGAATTCACAGGCCCATGAAACAGCTCAGCAAGTAAAGGCACTAGTCGCCAGGCCTGACAACCTCAGTTTAATACCCAAGATTCACACAAGAGAGAACAGACCACAAGTTGTCCTCTGATTTCCACACATGCACCATGGCACATGTGGGCTCCACCTCCCACAAACAGGTGTAATAAAAAATTAAATGAATACACTAAGAGGGACCTGACTGAAGTGGATATGGGTCTATAGTTTTCTTTTTTGGTTGTATCTTTACCAGGCTTTGGTATGAGAGTGATGCTGGCTTCATAGAAGGAATTTGGAAGTTTTCCCTCCATTTCTATTTTTTTGAATAAATTAAGTAGTATTGGATGCAGATCTTCTTTAAATGCCTGATAGAATTCTGCTGTAAATCCATCCGGTCCTGGGCTTTTTTTAGTCGGGAGGTTTTGTATTACTGTTTCAATTTCTTTTTGTGATATGGGTCTGTTTAAACTGTTAATCTCTTCTTGGTTTAGTTTTGGTGGTTCCCATGCCTTTAGATATGCATCCATTTCTTTTAGGTTTTCGAATTTGGTAGCATATAGGTTTTTAAAGTATTCCCTTATAATGTTCTGTA
>NW_008350388.1:1243794-1258765 GCF_000622305.1 Nannospalax galili
AGGGCGGGGAGGGGGGGGGCAATGGAAGGGTGAATGAGGCTTAGGGAGTCCCGGCGCGGAGAGCTGTGCTATAGACTTACCCCAAGAGGCCTGAGGATAGTAGTGCAGGCTAGGAGAGTTAGCCGGTGGTGCAGGCCCAGGGAAGCAGAGAGAGGTGAGGGCGGGGCCAGGACCAGAAGCGGTGCTCCTGGAGCCCAAGAAAGGGACTGAGTTGCTCTGGGTGAGAAGGATCAGGAAACAGTATTGGTTCCCCAGGTGCCTGGGGCCCCAAGACTAGGAATGGCGCAGGGCCCAAACTAGGAGTATAGAACGGTGGGGGCGGGGGGGATGGAAGGGTGAATGTGGCTTAGGGAGTCCCGGCGAGGAGAGCTGCGCTATAGACTTACCCCAAGAGGCCTGAGGATAGTAGTCTACACATAACATTTTTAAAAAAGAATGTGAAAACATTAACCCCTTGGGCATTACTAGTAAATAAAGGTCAAACTATTCTGGTAGACAGTTTCATTAAAATATCAAAAATAGGGGCTGGAGAGATGGCTCAGCAGTCACAAGCACTGACTGCTCTTGCAGAAGACCCGGTTTTGATTCCCAGCACCCACATGGCAGCTACAAACCGTCCTTAACTCCAGTTCCAGGGGAATCCGAAGCCCTCTTCTGACCTCCGCAGCATTACATGACACGGGTGCACTCACATACATGCAGGCAATATACTTGTACACATAAAAATAAAGATTTAAAAAAAATATATATATATATATATATCGTTCTATTTTTAGGTACATCCAAAAACAGAAAGGAGGATATCAAAGTAATTTATACCCATGTTTATTGTATCACTGCCCACAATAGCCAAGAAATTTAACCTAAATGTCCACTGAATAAAGAAAATGTGGTATATGTATACAGAGGAATATGATTCATCCTTAAAAAGGAAATCTGATTACATACCACAACATGGATGTACAATAAGACATTATACTAAGTAAAATAGGCCAGTCACCAAAAGACAAATAATGTGTGACTTCCCTTATATGAAGTATATAAAGTAGTTTAGCTCACAGAAACAGAAACAGGGTGCTTATCAGGGCCTGAAGAAACAGAAAATGAGGAAATATTCAATAAATAGAGGGCTCAAGTTCTGAAAGAAAGTTCTAGAGATCTATCTCATAGCAAACTAAACATAGCTAAAACTACTGAACTATATACTAAAAACAGCTAGGCAGTAAATTTTATGGTATGCTTTTTGTACAAATATAATTTTTAATTCAAAAATAAAAGGCGGCAATCCTGACACAAGCCATGAAGGGATGAACCTGGAGAATATTGTGCTAAGTGAAATGGGCCTGTCACAAAGGGACAAATACATGCTTCCATTTACAGAGGGAACGTAACATGGTCAAAGTCATCGATACAGAAGCAGCACAATGGGCTGCCAGGGGCTGAGGGAGTCCATATTTAACAGCATCAGTTTGGGAAGATGAAAAGCTTTTCTGAGGTTGGACAGTATTCACAACAGCAGAATGATTGCATGGTGTACTTAATGCCACTTAACTATAAACTTTAAAATAGTTACAATCTTAATTTTCCTTAATTTATTGAACTCTGGACTTTTATTTTTATTAATGTACATTTTTCCTAAGCTTTTGTGCATTTTATACAATAGATCTTAAATTTAGATCTCTTCCCCCATCTGTACACCCCATGGTCCCCCCACACACTGTATTTCATGCATTCTTTCATACATGTTATGTCCTATCCCGTCAAGGATTTGTATCTAGATGTCCCTCAGTACAAGTTCATCCACTGAAGTCTAGTCAGTCTAGAGTCACTCTCTTAAAGATCAACTCCTCCCTCACCCCACAGTAATCAGTTGCCAATAGTTCCTCAGCTAAATGCTGCCCATTTCCCCAGTTCTATGCTGAGTTTTTGGCTGGAGTCAGCATGGGTCTTGTGCATGCTGTCACCATTGTTGCAAGTTCATAGAAGCAAGTTCCCAGAGGACCGAAAAACCTCTGTTTCCTTATGTTCATGCACCAACCCTGTCTCTTATATCTTTTCACCCCATCTTCCACAATGGTCCCTGAGCCATGGGTGGGTGAGGTTTAACATAGGAGTCCTATCCAGGCACACATACTCTGCAGTCTCTTATTCTCTATACCTAGGCCAGTTGTGCCCTTCTGTGTGCATCACAATCTGCTGCATGAGGAAGCTTCACTGTGAGAGCTGAGTGATGCCCTAGCATTCTCTCTACCCCCAGTTCCATTATGTTCTATGAGCCTTAGGTGTAGAGTTTCTACTATAGATGAGTCACTTAGGGCTGGGTATCTCTCAGACAGATATTCTCTGTGTATGACCAGTTGTAGAACTCTGTAATAGCCTCCATCTGTTGCAAAAAGAAACTTCTTTGATGAGTGGTATGCAATGTAATTTGATGGTATTTAGATCTCCTCCCCCAATGTTGTTTTATGTCATATTTTAATGGTAATTTTTAAAACATCATTTAAAGCTATTAACACCTATATAAAAGATCTCACATCAACCTAACCTTCTACCCTAAGGTGTGTACTAGAAACTAAGAAAATAAACAGAGCCTGCTTTCTAGGAGTCATTCAAGGAGTGTGGACTGGCTTTTACTGGCACGATTCACAGAAAGGGCTTTAAGCAGCCCATTACATAAGAAATCAGAAACTACAGAACAAGTAGTAGGGTAGCACCACAGAACCCAGTCAATTCCAGAGGCTACAGAGAAAAGATTTCAAAGTGTGAGGGGAGCAACTAACATGCTTGGGGGTGGTTGTTTTTTTGATAAAAATAAGAAAGATCCCAATTAAAAACCTTAGTATGAAACAGATTGATCAAAAGTAGGAAGTCAATGGGCAGGAACATACTGACAGAAGGAAGTAAAGATTAGGTGAGTAGGACCAGAGAACTTCTCTGGTCCTCTGGTCTGATCTAAACAGAGTATAAGGGCACTGAGGGGACCTGGCTTTGACACAGGGTGTTTTATACTGTTGGGTTTGGTAACTGCCATAGGTACTTTCCACTGTTGTGATAAAACACTGACCAAAATCAACTTGGGAAGAAAAGGGTTTATTTTATCTTACTCTTCCAAGTGACAGTCCATGACTGAGGGAAGTCAGGGCAAAAGCTCAGGGCAGGAGCCTGGAGGAAGGAGCTGAAGCACTGACCATGGAGAAACACTGCTTACCAGCTTGTTCAGCTACCTTTCTTATACAGCCCAGGCCCACCTGCTCATGGAAGGCACCATCCACAGTGGGCTGGGCCCTTCTGCATCAGTGAACAATTAAGAAAATGCTTCAAAGGACTGCCAACAGGCCAGTCTGATGGAGGTATTATCTCTCCATTGAGGTTCCTTCCTCCCAGGTGGCTCGTTTCTATGCAGTTGACAAAAAATATCCAGTGCAGTAACTTGACTTGAACCCAGGAGAACTGCTGAGCTCAAGAGTACTGATGTGGGGAGAGACAGAGGTGCACCCCTGAAGGCAGACAGGTTGCTAGAGCTCGCTGAAGGTCCTAACAGACCTAAAGCAAATGAGAACGTATGTATGGGCTCCAGGTTAGCCCAGTCTCTGAAGAGAGAAATCTTTCTTAGTCCCCTGGATAGCAAAATAAAATAGCTAAATGTAAATAAAAAGAACTTAAAGAGTCCTGACCTGGATACAGGCTTAAATTTATTATAATCCCAAAGAAACTTCCATCCTCCAGATTTATCTACAAACCAAGGCATACATACCCCTCAAGTGTGGAAAGCTCTGTTTTTTGGATCACAAATTCCTTACAGCACAATATGTGATAATTTGCAGGTGTATGTGTGTGCATGCGTGTGTGCGTGTAAGCAGATTCTGTAACTTGTAGTACATCCACAGTATCTCAAGAGTCTACAAATGACTTTGGACAATCACTTGCGAAAATGAATTCAGTCTGTGTGGAAGACACACATCTCATCTTACCGTGCAAACTGCTTGAGTCAGGTGTTTGCATCCCTGGCGATAGGTATTATGGACTGCATCAGGCCTTCAAAACAAATATTCAATTATCAAGATAAAGGAAAAGAAGTATGTGAAAATTTTCGGTATTTCAAAATTTATACTGAAACTTATTAAGCATAAGATCGTAATACTTACTGCTTCCTGTACCAGGAGAGGACTCCATGTTCTAACACTACCCAAAATAACTTCCAGCCAAAAAATCTCGTACTCTAAAGAAAAATGACCAAGATTTTCATGCTGAAGCATATGAATTCAAATACATCACTGACACAAAGTAATTAAGTTCAAACACACTGAGTCTTCCACCTAGACAGTACTGAACAGTACAATGTGACCAAAGATGCAGTCATACTAAGTGCATCGAGGAAAGCACAGCCTCACGACAGGGCAGCTGCACAGAGGAGATGCCACACTGCTGAGATCAGTGATGAAAAGGAACTATGTACAGAAAACAGCAGTTCTGGGCTTCAACCACAATTTCTTCAGAGTTGCTAAAGACTGTTTAAAAGAAGAAAATTACCCAAAACTTATACAGTATAAATACACTCATCTATACAAATTTACAACCAGGGATTGTTTAAAAATGCAAAAGAAGTCATGAGATAACATGCTTAATTCTAGAAACCAACTGAATTCTAAAACACACAAGATGTCTACAACCAGAGGAATTTTGTATGTCCCTCCTGTGACAATCCAGGCATTAATTTTCTGCCATGTCCTCCAGAGCTTGATGTTTTCAACAAAAACAATACTGCAATTATAATTTAGTGAAAAAATATTTTTTTCTCTACTGTTAAATTTAATCACTTTAAGTGCAACCAACACCAAATAAAAGATTGGTATAAGAAAAGGAAACCTCTTGAAACCCAAGAGTATACAAGTATACATTTTAAGATGAAAGAATGACTAAATCATATAAACAGACCTTCCTTGGCTTACCATAGTGTGTGTCCCAATAAACCCAACATGAGTTAAAAATATTTTAAGTAAAAAATGAACTTAAGGGCTGGGGAAGTAGCTCAGTAGTAGTGATCCTACCAAGCACATTCAAGTCCTGGGTTCAGTTCTCAGCACCACTCAAAAAATAAAGCATTTAGTATATTTGACCTAACCAACTTCAGAGCTCAGCTCAGCACACTGATATTTACATTAGCTACAACTGAGAAACCCATCTAACAAAAAGTCTACTTGATAAGAACTGTAATGCATCTCATGAACATACATGGATGGGTACTTCGTAGTACTAGTAAGATCCAAAAAAAAACAAAAAACAAAAAACCAGGCTGGGGTGTAGCTCAGTGGTAGGGAGCCTACGGAGCAATTAGGCTCTAGAGATTTAGCAGTGACCAATACAGGAAATATTTGCAGAGATAATAAATTTATAATAAAAAATAACAGAAATATAACAAGGCTCTGGAGAAAAAAGCCAAACATGCAAAACACATCACTCAAAGCACACTGGCAACACAGTACTCCACAGTCTTGGTTCCCCTGATGGTCACATGGGTGATTGCCCAGCATCATCAAGCATCACAGAACACCACTAGGAAAAGACCAAAATTTCTCATCAAAGTTTCTACTGAATGCATGTCTTTTTCACATTACTAAAAAGCCAAAAAAAATCAAATCAGACCATCTTCAGTCAGGGACAAGCTGTATGTCTGAAATGACAGGAAAAAAAAAAGAAAGAAAGAAAAAGAAAAGAAATTAACAGAAACAGAGTACCTGAGAATTGTTTCCAGTTTTATAACTGAAAACCATCCCATCCTACCTTCCAGAGAGGGCCTTCGTACCGTTTCAACGCTTTGTAGATGGCCTATTGGAAACATGTTTCATTAAAAACGTATGTATAGATCTCAAGCCTTCAACATTTTTGGTAAAACTTCCTTTATAAATTTAGTCAACACTACTACATACCTTACTACCAAGAATATGTTTCATTTCAGCACCCTGGGCAAGGTCAAAAGGTTTCTGATCTGTGTAAAATACAAGGGGAAAAAAGAGACCGTGAGCTTAACTACACTACAAAATTTATGTGGCAACTGTACCATATTAATACTCTTTCATTCTCCCATAAACTATTCCTCCCCTCTCACCCTACCCCCGACAAAACCCTAATCGAAGTTGCCCTCTCAATTCCTCATGGTTTCCTCCTGGCAGCTATTAAGCCAGAAAACCAGATTATCCTCAGATATTCTGTACAGGTTCTGTGACCCATCAGGCTTTCTGGCCTTAAATCACTGTCTTAGTTTTCTGACTGCTATAACAAATTACCACAGGCTTAATAGTTTAAAATACAGAGCTATTATCTTCTAGCCAATCTGTTTAAACCTTATGTAAACATATTCCAGGTAACTGCTTAATTCTTATAAATACTAAACACCTAGTATATATTTGTTGCTTTTGTCTACATTTCCTCTTATGAGATTCTGTTACTATGAGATTGTAAGGTGTCAATCACCATTTTAGGCCCTAGAGATTTAGCCGTGAATACAGGAAATAGTAACTTGGAAAGATAATAAATTTATAATAAAAAAGTAACAGTAAATCATGGTATGCCAAGATATTTTCATGAAAGATAGACTATAACTATCACTTTAGATAGAAGCTGAGGAGCTGGTCTGGGAAGACCTTTCTGAGAGGAATGGTTAGACTCGGGGGAAAAAAGGATCTAGCCTTCGAATACATAGGAGAAGGATGTTCAGGGGTAACACCAAGCACAAAGGCTCTGAGGTAGGAACAAGTCAGTGGCCAGGAGAGAAAGAGAGGTCATACCAGATACGGCTGTGTAAGCGGGATGTCTGTGAGTCAAGATGAGGAATCTAGTTTTCTAAATATGATAAAAAAGCTTCTAAACATTTAAGTCAAAAAGAAAGACTATTTAATTTATTTTTAAAATTCTGTCAGTATTTTTAAAATGTAAATTTTAGGGCTATGTATGGTGGCACAAGCTGGAGGCAGGAGGATTTCTGTTATGTTCCAGGCCAGCCAGGGCTACACAGTGAGAGTCCCCTTCAAAAAAGTAAACTGTAGTTATTTCATGATTTTGTGAAATTATAATATTAACTGGTTGGTACTATTGTACTTGTTTTTTGTTTGTTTTTCAGTTTAAGAAATGGTCTCTCTGTAAGCCAGCTGGACTGGACCTCACTATGCAGACCAGGTTGGCCTCAATCTCAGAGATCACCTACCTCTGCCTCCCAAGTGCTGAGACTAAAGGAATGCCTGATCCAACCAGTACTTATTTTTAAATAGCTCTATTGAGATACAAATTCATACACCATACAATTTTAATTTAAAATACACAATTAGTTTTTAATATGCTCAGTTAGACAACTCTCATGGTTTTTAAAGGATTCTCTCTTTTATTAATATACTGAAATATTTATAGAAGAAATGGCATGCTGTCTGGAATTGCTTTGAGATAATCTAGAGGTGGGAAGAGATGAGAAGAGTGTGGTCACTGTGGGCAGTTATCGCAGGAGAGCAAAGCACTTATCAATTGACCATCCTTTTGCTTGGCTTTGCTCATTTCCATATTACACCGTTAAAAGGTAGTGACCTTTTAAAGGTATGGGGTGGCTTACATCTTTGGTCCCAGCACTAGAGAGGCAAAAGCAGGCAGATCTCTGTGAGATCAAGGCCAGCCTGGTCTACATACCAAGTTCCAGGCCAGCAGGGGCTACAGGAAGACTCCATCTCAAAAAAAGTCAGTACAACTGCAAGGTAGGAAATGGCTTGTAAGAGTATGTAAGAGAAAACACCAGTTACAGAGGAGCAACAACAGTGCAGAAGACACTGGTAGCTTAAATCAGGCTTCAAAAGTTTTCTAATATGAAGAGGAGAGGAGTTCAGAGTCATTCTGGAGGCAGGCCTATAGAGTTGCTGATGGGTAAAGGCAGGTTACTGACATACTCCTTCTTCAGTGAGGGGAAGAAACCTTTTTCAAAAGTTCACTGAGAAATCAGTGATCAGTTTGGTTTCCTACACAAGTAGGAAGATAGCGGTCTCCCAAGTCTGTGTTATTTTTGTTCTATCTAAGGGCACTTTTGAGAAACTATCCTTTCAGCAGAGGGAAAGATGATAATATGATTTCTTTCACAGAATTCTGTCCTAATGCCTAAAATAAATTCTGAGCTACTGCCAGCTAGATGAAATATCAGAGCCTTATTTCTGAATTCAATGTCTACAGTGCCCTGCACACAGGAAAAACTCAATAAAGTACATTTAGAACTAAATGAGATGGCCTCCCTACCTACAGGAACTCATAACCAGTCATTTCAAAGTGTGCAATTCTTATCAAAATAAAATAAGTGGAATAATGAGTAGTTGAAAGTGTTCATGATACATCTTCATTCCTTAGTGCAAAAAGTCAATAAAAATGCCACTTCTCTTCAAACTAATTTGCATGTCATGGAATTTCAATTAAATCCTGAGTATTTTTACCAGGAACCTAAAAAGAAATTTAAATGCCATGTGCAACTCTTACATGCACAGCAGCATCAAAGCCAGCATCAAATAACCAGAAGAAAAGCACAAAGCACAAAAGCATCCTGGATATTCAAGGGGCCATACCCACCAGGAGCTTTCCATATCACTTTTTTGAGTACTTCATGTAGTAACTCTGCCTGCTTCCAAAATGGATGTGTAACCCTGCACTGGATAGCTTTAGTAGTCAACTTGATACTCCTGGGTAGAGGGAGCCTGAATTGGGGAACTGTCTCCATTAGACTGGCCTGTGGCCGTGTCTGTGGGGTATTTTCTTGATTGTTGAGTGACGTGGGAGAGCTCAGCCCACTGGGGGCCATGCTACCCCTGGACAAGTGGTCCTGTATAGTATAAGAAAGCAGGTTGAGCATGGGCCAAGGAAGCGAGCCAGTAAATAGCATTCCTCCAAGGCCTGTGTTTCAGGTTCCTGCCCAGAGTACCCACCTTGGGATCCCCAAGTGATGAACTATGACCTGGGAGATGTAAGCCAAATAAACCCTTTCCTCCCCAAGTTGGTATTGGTCAGAGTATTTTATTTTTTTAATATCTGTTTTTAATCTTATGTGTATGAGTGTTTTACCTACATGTATGTAAGTGCACCAATGTCATGCAGTACCCACAGAGGCCAGAAGAGAGTGTCAGATCCCCTGGACCTGGAGTTAAGGAGGGTTGTTAGCCATCATGTGGGTGCTGAGAGTCAAACCTGGGTCCTCTGGAAGAACAGCAAGTGTTCTTAACCACTGAGCCATTTCTCCAGACTTGGTCAGAGTATTTTTATCACAGCAAAAGAGAAGCTAAGACAAACCCCAAGGTCAATACTGTGGCAATTTCTTGGTCATTTAGAGACATTGCCAAAGTGGTGAAAAATTTTAGTTGCCCAATGCTTGCTGTCTCAGCTTGTTCTACAAGGGGCAGAACAAGGCAGAACTTGGCTTTCTCATTTCAGTGCACATAATCGGCAAATACCCCTACTGCTGTCTACTAATACCAT
This sequence comes from Nannospalax galili, assembly GCF_000622305.1. Classification (NCBI taxonomy): domain Eukaryota; kingdom Metazoa; phylum Chordata; class Mammalia; order Rodentia; family Spalacidae; genus Nannospalax; species Nannospalax galili. The sequence goes on from NW_008350388.1 coordinate 1,253,284, forward strand.
ATTTTGGTACCTTTTGCTTATGACTTCTGTTGGGAGCTATTAATCCATTATGTACATAAGCTGTGGCAGGCTTGTTTACTGAGTTTGTGTTTTGCACACCAGTACCTAATCTACCAAATCAGGAGGAATGTGTTTATATGGTAGAGCTCACAAAACAAGTATTTGAAGGCTCCTTGACCCTCAGATACAGGTGGGGAAAACAGCTGTTGAAACTAATTGAGTTCTTCTGCATAAAAAAGGCAGAGCTGAAATAAACCAGGGCTGCAGTATTCACTGTCAGTCCTCCCAAGCATCTTTTCCTTTCTGTCTCTTGTTTTTTCTTTCAATCCTCATTCCCCCTTTCAGGTACTGTCCATCTTGGCCGGCTGGCACCGGCAGACTTCCCGATATAAAATGGCCCCAAAGAATAGTGTCGAAGGGCTGAATAATGTTCCTAATTGCAGAACGGTGATGTGCCTTACAGAGAAAAAACAATTAGGGACTCTTCGCTCAGGCTACAGTAAATACATTGCTGGCTACGATGTGAGTGTTCATGAACCAAAAATATGTATTTAATAAGGTGTTTTCAAATATTTTTATCATTTATTATGTGTATGTTCTACCTGCATGTATGTAAGTGTACCTGTGTCATGCATAAATAAAGTGTTTTTAAGCATCAGCAATCACAACACAAAGTTAATCCATTGATCACTGGATGAAATTCTGTTGCCCAGAGGCTCACAGGACTTTAACCCTGGGTTTCCCGTAGGAACAATGGCTCAGAACTTACTAATTCAATGTTGGTGGCAACCTTAGGGAACATTACTGCAAGTTGCCCTATCATTCCCTTGATGGTAGGGCTGTTTTGGTTAACAATGGTATCTCATTTGAGTAGAGGGTGCATTACTAGTTAAGTCTTAAAGGAGAAGAAAATTAATGGTTTTTTTTTTTTCCTTTGCAAATGCCTTTATTTCGAAAGTTGAAACCATCCAGTTTAACAAAGGCTGGATATCAAAGCAAGTAATTTTATATAGTACTATCTTAATTTCAAGTGTCAGAATGACAAGAGCTTTTATCAAGATGCTTACCATTTTTGTTCTTCAGATTGGGGTCGGCTCCACTTTTCAGAAGCTTTAAGGCACACTGCTTATGGGCCCGGTAAGCTGCACAATGCAAGGGAGTATTTCCTAACTGATCCGAACAGTTAACATCAGGAGGATTGGGCCTGCTGAGCTACCAAGGAAATGCAATGCAGTTATATACCAAAGATGGCCTTCTTCTACACAGAAGGTTTCCAACAGAGCCTGGAGAAAAGCAGGGCTCCCAGGTACTCAGACTACCCACTTTTAGCTCACTACAGCAGCCAGCCTGCAACTCCCAGGCTTGCCCTCAGGAGCCCTGAGGTCTCAGGCCTGTGTCCCATCCCACACTACACCCGCACCAACCCATCTACCCCTCACATCAAGATTGCACTAAGATGTGCTCGCTCTTCCCAGGCTTGCACTTCACACTTGTGACAGCTAAGCTATCCATCATGCTCCCACAAGCAGTCCTGGAAAAGAGTTGAAACCAGAGATGTTCAGGGTGTGAATGTCATGGTGCTGCAGAATTTGTTGTTCCCACCTTACTGCTTTAGGATTCTATACAGTCTCCACAAAATTTAAAAAATGTAGCAGGCACTATACTTAGAAACCAAAGAAGCGCTTTCAAATGAGCCGAAATAACTTTAAAGCAAATGGCAAAGCTTCAGTCTTGAATTCAGAACAAATTTAGAGTTTCATGTTTCCAAGGAGGAAATGGAAACTGGAAAGTAGGTCTCCTACGAAGGGAAAAAAGCAGGCAAAGCACTCGATCTGTTCAAACATAATCAAGGTATTCAGAAACACTCCCTTCTTGGTATATTACTTCTAGGAAGACCACATTCAGAAATCATCATTCATCAAAATAAGAAAAATGCATTCTTGTATAGGATCTTGCATTTTTCTCCAGTTTTATATTTATTTATTTATTTATTTATTTATTTATTTATTTTTATTCATTCAATTGTTTTTGGCTTTTTTAAGACAGGGTCTCCCTGTAGCTCCAGCTGCCCTGGAACTCACTATGTAGACCAGGCTGGCCTTGAAATAACAGAGATCCACCTGCCTCTGCCTCCCAAGTGTTGGGAGTAAAGGCGTGTGTTATACGCCCAGCTTCTTTAATTTTAAATGGGTTTAATCTGAAATTTTTCAAAAAGTATTTCCTTAACTATTTGCTATGAAAGACTGGATTCTTTATCAGGTTTTCGGTAGCACGTAAGAACAGAAATCAGAAATTTAGGAAAAATAGATCACTTAAACTGCTTAAATTATTACCATACTTGGAGTTGTTGGATATTTGAGAACATCTGATCTATTCCTATGATGAGTTTTTTTCTTCCACAATTCACTAAATTATGAACTTTAAGGAAGATATTCCTGCTGTATAAAGAAATCATGCTTCTTATACCAGAGCTATGAGATCAGCTGTTCTGCCTTCTCTGGCTGCTGCTAAGAGTAATTCTTCAAGCTTCCTTTGCTGAGTCCTCTCTACAGCTGCAAAAGGAAAAATATGCATTACTCCACTGCTCAGCACAATCCTACAGAAAAATCCATTACAAAGAATTCATTACAGAGTATAAAGAAGAGGCTGGAGAGACGGCTCAGCAGCTGACAGCACTTGCTGCTCTTCCAGAGGACTCAAGTTCAGTTGCCAGCACTCACACTGGGTGGCTCACAACCAACTGTAATTCCAGCTCCAGGGGCTCCGACACCCTCTTCTGGCCACCATGGGCTCCAGCACACACCCACCATACATTTGCACAGATACATGCACAAAAGTAAACATAAAAATCTTTGTAAAGTGAAAGGTCAAATATATCTATGCTAAAATAACTCAGTCATACATATAATATATACTATAGCTAATATTTAATACAATATATATTATATACTAAAACATTGAAAATCGAGAATAAGGGTAATTTGCAAAGAAAGGAACATAATGTTTGTTCTTTTTATTCATGGTGGATGTGTACATTCAACTTTCTTTGAAATAGCAGGTATCATTTCTGTATTCCATAAGAGTCCAGTAAGTGCTATTATCCCTTTTGCACAGTAACTGTACAATTTGGGCTTCCATTTTAATTCCATTGACCATTAATACAGTGATAATTGGACATGGACATTGATTTGTTGTTTATGCTGAATGAGACTTTCACTAGTCTTTGTAACTACTTTTATTTTACTATAAGTTTTCTGATTTTCTAATGAAACTTAAAAAAAATTTTAAATGCCAAGAATACAAAGAATAAATGGGTCATAGAAAAAATCAAATGCTTTGAAGTGAAACTCATATTCAGTTATATCTGTGAATTTAATTGCTTTTCATTTTAGATGAGTTCAGTTTCTGTCAGGCTGGAGAGAATGGCTCAGTAGTTAAGAGCTCTGGATATTGTTGCAGAGGACCCAGGTTCAGTTCCCAGTACTCACAGCCCCTAACAACCATCTGTAACTCCAGTTTCAGGGGATCCTATGCCCTCTTCTGGCCTCCATGGGCTTTGTACAACACAGATGCACTTACATACATGCAGACTATACACTCATACACATAAAATAAAAATAATAAAATGATTTTTTAAATGAATAGAAGTAATTTAGTTTTGTCTTAATACATGGGTAAAGTTACTACACATCTTCTATTCTCACGGTTTTATTTTCACATCCTGTCTTTCCCACTGTCTCCACACAGGCTTCTGTCAGTGGGTGTTCTCCATCTTTCCTCTCACTGACTCTGCGAGTCTCTGAACTGTGAGCTCGTTGAAAGGAGGGACATCCCCATCATCTTGTGCATGTCTCTAGTTTGGATACACTTCTGAGCTGCAAATGTATTCTTTCATCATTGTTCAAGTCATGACTCAATTCTCACCCTTAACTATCCCAAGCGTTTATAATATCAGACATAAAGCTGTTAAGTCAGTAATAATCAAATAAAGCATAGTAACAGTCTACACTATTTCTCTAGGAAGAGAAATAAATGATACCCTAATAGGCCTTCTAGAATTTCTAGGCTCATTCACAAGGGAAAACAGTCAAAGATACTAAAATGAAAGTCCTGTGTGCTCCTGGGCACTTCCCATCCTGTGCCCAGTTATGTTATACAAAGAAGACTGCTGATCCAACCAATGAAAAGCAAATATTCCTGTTTGGGATGAGGTAGCTCCTAGGGGTTCTTTTCTTGATGTGGGGGTGCTATTTATATAGATGCTTTAAATTTATGGAAATAGTGAGTTACACAGTAATGATGTATAATTCTCACTAGGTTGCCAAGGCTGACCCAAAATTCCTGTGGCTCCTGCCCCTACCTCCTGTGTACTGAGATTAGAGGTATGTGCTAAGACACTCAGATCTCAGTAAATGTTTCTTAAACCAAATACTCCAAATTCAAAATCCATTTTAAGATTGTTTATTTTTATATTATGTGTATTGAGTGGTCTGCCTCCATGTATGCATGTGCACCACATGCATGCTTGATGCTGCAGAGATCAGAAGAGTGTGGGATACTTGGAGCTACAGACAGTGGTTAGCCATCACATGGGTGCTGACATCCAAACCCAGGTCCTCAAGAGAACTACATACTTTTAACCACTGAGTCATCTCTCCAGTCCCAGCATTGTTTTAAATTTAATATGACTTTCATTTCAACCACAAACCAAAGTTAGTTGGGGCTAACAGATTTTTTTAAATATTTATTATTTTTATTTTATGTGTATACATGTATTGCCTGCATGTAGGTAAGTGCACTCGTGTGGTGCAAGAGACAAAAGAAGCCGTCAGATCCCCAGGAACTGGAGTTATGGACAGTTGTTAGCTGCCATGTGGGTGCTGGGATTTGAACCAGGTCTTCTACAAGAACCACCAGTGTTCTTAACTGCTGAGCCATCTCTCCAGCCCCCAGGGCTAACATATTTTAAATCTACCTTAATTGGCTGGGCGTGGTTGTGCACGCCTTTAATCCCAGCACTTGGGAGGCAGAGGCAGGCGGATCTCTGTGAGTTCGAGGCCAGCCTGGTCTACATAGCGAGTTCCAGGTCAGCTGGGGCTACAGGGAGACCCTGTCTCAAAAAGACCAAAAAAAAAAAAAAATCTACCTTAATCATGCTGACAATTAAGATACTTTCTCAGAATAAGTTAAGTAATAGTACACTTGAAATGCAGCAAGCACTTGAGAAGTGCTCAGGATACTTCAGGATAGGAAGTCTCTACTTCAACCAGATGTGGGGCACACATTTTAACTCCAGCACTCGGGAAGCAGAGGTAGGAAGATCTCTGTGAGATAGAGGCCAGCCTGATCTACATAGCAAGTTCCAGGTCAGCTGTGGCTACAGGGAAACCATGTCTCAAAAAACAAAACAAGCAAACTTCACCTTCCCGCCCCCACACACAAAAAAGGTCGATATCATAAAAAAAAAAAAAAAAAAAAAAAA
>NW_008350388.1:1258783-1269521 GCF_000622305.1 Nannospalax galili
TTGGGGGAATTTTTTCAGATAAAATAGAGGAACTGTATATTAGACCTAGGTTGAATGAACGGTCTAAAGAAAGGACCTAATTTGGATAATTGGTAAAATTTATATGTGAAATGTGTATCATATTATTAAAAAGTTGAGTACTCGTGCTGGGTATGGTGGTGCATGCTTTTAATCCCAGCACTTGGGAGGCAGAGGCAGATCTCTGTGAGACTGAAGCTAGCCTGGTCTCCATGGCGAGTTCCAGGCCAGCTTGGCCTACAAGGAGACTGTCTAAAAGTTTGTTTTTAATGAGTATCCCTTATCCAAAATTCTTGAGATCAAGACTTCTTAAAATTTCAGGGTCTTTAAAAATATTTTATTTATTATTATGTTATGTTTATGAATGTATCACCCGTTTGTAAGTACATTCATGTCTTTCAATGTCCACGGAGGTCAGAAAAGGGCAATGAATCCCCTGGAACTGGAGTTACAGACAGTTGTTAGCTGTCATGTGGGTGTTGGGAACTGGACCCTAGTCCTCTGCAAGAGCAGCCAGCGTTCTTAACCACTGAACCATCTCTCCAGTCCACAAATTTCAGAGTTGTTTTAGATTTTACAATATTTGAAAACTTTACTAGTTTACTAGTAAAGTGTTCCTAATCCAAAAATTCAAAAGTAGAAATGCTCAATTCCCTTTTTAGGCATTATGGTACTCAAAAGGACTCTATAGGCCATATAACACATATTAAGAGAGTACATTAAATTGGGCAGAGGGAAGTGGGAGGAGGTGCAGAAAAAGAAGAGGAATCTGAATATTAAACTATATTGCATGAAAATCACAAAAATTAAAGTTTTGGATTTTGGAATACTTCCAATTTCAGATTAGAAGTATTCAATCTGGGTATTAGTGCTAGATTTTATGATATTGATCATTACAGTGTCAGCTTTTGATATTCACAGATTTCAATGCTGGATTTAACGAACCACAGACTGAAAATACTCAAAAAAAAAAAAGTATCTGTACTAAATATTGTATTCCTTACCTCTAGTCCCTGAACAACAGAGCATAACTATTTACACAGCATTTACATTGTATTAGGTATTATGTAACTCAAATCATTTAAATTGATTTTCAACAAGGGTAGTAACACCATCCAGGGAGAACAGAAGTGTCTTTGCAAATGGTACTGGGACAACTGGGAGTTATGCAGGAAAGGACCCCACCTCACATGCAAATTCTAACTCACAATGAATCATAGGCTTATATAAGCTGAAACTCTTTAAAGAAAATAGAACACTTTTTGTGACATTGGGGTAAGAACACAGAAAGCAAAAATAAAGCTATCAATGGGTCTTCATCTAACTAAACTGTAGTGCCTTAAAGATTCTTTTTAAAAAGTGAAAAAATAACCTTCAGAATGGGAGAAAATGTTTTAAAAACCATGTATCTGAAAAGGGACTTATATCCAGACTAGATGAATAACTTACAGCAAATATGTAGTTTAAAAGTATATGGGAGGTTGTATATAGGTCATACACAAAAATGAGCCCATTTTATACATGGCATGCTTAAGCATCCATGGATTTTAGGATCCAGAGGTCCAGGATTTTAGGCTCCTGGAACCAATGCCCAAAGACACTGAGTGGGAATATTGTTATCATGTAAGAAAACAGCCTTGTTCCTAAGAAACACTGCAGTTTCTGGAGGTAAAATATCATTATATGTACAAATTATTTTCAAATGGTTCAACAAAAAAAATCTAATAACATCAGGTAATATATTGAAAGATAAACTAGATATGAGCAAAATGTTACTAAGTGCAGAACAAAAGGCATATAAGTATCCATTACATCACAGTTGAAACTTTCCAACCAGATAGAAACATTTCCAAATAGGAAGACAGCTGCACTGTAGAGAAAGCAGCTATTCCTCAACAGCGTTGGACAGGCAGCAGTCTACCCTCTTCAGACCACCTCTTGTCCTGGGAAACACTGCACCTGTCCAGGCAACTCACACCTTATGATATATGAGGCCCAAAGATAAACTCTGTGGTACTCAACCAAATGGGCCATGGACCAGCCATGTCTCTGCCACAAATAAGATCATCCTTCTCTGAAATAACATCTTTTCAGATATTTGAGGGGTTTTTTGGGTTTTTTTTATTTGTGTGTGTGTGTGTGTGCGCGCGCGTGCGTGTGCGTACGTGCCTCCATTTCCTGCCTCTGTGTGCATTATCCTATGACCTGGTTTTTCTGGTCTATCTATTATCATGGTAGGTTCTTCTCTGCATTTCCTGAAGTCTGTAAATGGTATTATATTTGGGTAAGGTGATCTCATTAGAACAGAATCACTCAATTAAGTCTATTATTTCAACTTCCCAGGCTAGGACCACATGAGCTGACAAATCACATTACCTGCAAAGTCAACTAAGCTCTTGTCTTTGCACAGCTTGGGTTTCAGAAGAGCCTTAGAGCATGTCTTTGCAATTCCCCTCATTAAATGTCAACTTGTCAGACTAACCTAACATTTCAGTCTGTCAGGAAAACCTCAGTTCTGGGTTCTCATCTTTGGTGATACATTAAAATGAAAGGACAGGATCAAAGACAGTTATTTCACCTTTTCAATTAGATCAAGATGGATTAATGGGCAGAGACCATATCCAGGATGTTCCACAAGTCCTAAAATGGCATGACACAGGGACTGACAGAAGATGCTAAGTGTTGATTTGCTTATTCACTGAAATCAGGTCATTTTAAGTGCAGGAACAAAGTAAGACACCCATCTAAAGATGTCTGACAAAAAAGTTAGCCTCAAAGAACAGCTAGAGAAGGTGGGTAGATGTGATCAGTGAGTGGAATGTATGGATGCACAGAAACATCATGCTGACCCCACTAGTATATACAGTGTTGATTTTTAAATAAAATGGTTAACAAGTAGGCATTATTTTGTAACTACAGAATAAGCCAGAAAGTGCAGTTCTCTAAGCCAATTGGAAAGGTGTCAAAAGCAGAACCATGGTTTTCACATGTAGGAAAATACTAATAATTAAAATTACAAAAGTAACACCCCTTAAATACAAAGTCATATATCCTTCTTTAAATTAAAAGAAAAACGCAGAACATGTGTGAAGCTGCAACTTTATTCTGAGTCCTCATCTGTCAAGTAGATATTATCTATCTCCCCACGCTATGTCAAAGCCCTGGTTAAGAGACTAATTCTTCCTGTTCCCTAAGAGTTTCCCAGTATAAGTAGAGGAAGGTTTTTGTTTTAAACTATTGTAGAGAAATGTCTATAAGTATCAAAGGCCCATACTGTCTCCTTAATTGAAATTTAGTATTTGATGTTCATAGCAATTAAGCTGATCCATCAAGAAATTGTTGCCTATTGCACTACAATGTCCTCAGGAAGATAGTCCTGGCTGGCTCTATCTTCCAACTATCAAATAGTGCCCAATGGCTACACTTCCAACAGTTTCTCTGTCCTGTATTTCCATACTTTTTCATCATCATATTTAGCAGTTTATCAGGCACATGCCCCGTCTTTAATTTTCTACTTTTCATTTTGTTGTATATTTGAAAACTTTTTTAAAACTTATGATAATTATTTATAACCAGAGGTTTCAAGTTAGACATGAGTGTTACAGTTTGGGTGTGAAATGTTTCTCACAGGTTCCTGTGTCTGAATATTTGGTCCATAGCTGGTGACTTATTTAGAGAGGTTGTAGAACTTTTGACAGGCAGGACCTACCAGAGGAAAATGAGTAGTTGAGGGGTGGGCCTTGAGGTTCACAGCCCTGCCCCACTTCCAGTCTACTCACTGCTTCCTGTTTCTCCAAGACACAAAGTCCCACTCACATGCTCCAATTACTGTGGAGCCATGTGTCTCCATGCCTTCCTGCCATAACAGACTGGATCCCCTTCAACTGAGAGCCAAAATAAACCATGAGGTTACTTTTGTCAGTGATTCTGCCACAGCAACAAGGAACTGAGTGGAGAAACATTCCAAAAATGAGTCTGAACAATGATTTTGCAATGACTATTTATGTTAAGATCCATATTTACCTTCAAGCATGTTTCTAATTTCTTTGTCATGAGTGGCTTCCTTTGCTGTCTGTCCACTCCCATTTACAACAGTAGTATCAGCATTGTATTCTAAAAGAAGCATCACCAACTCCTAAAAACACAGAAATTTTTAGCTATTAGACTACTACTTTTTGTATAACACTTTTTCCAAATTACTGATTTTTAAATAATTTCTAAAAATAGAAAATTATATAACAATCTTCCTATCAAATTATGTCTAAAATACATGATTCAGATAATTCTGCTAATAACAGATAACTGCTTAAACAATTCCCAATCCACAATCAATATACAGCCAACTTCTGTAATTGACTTTTCAAAGTAAATTTTCTGGCTGCTTTATAAAAATAACCCATGATCAAACTAAATATGTAGCAAAAACAGCCATAATTTACAGAGCATACAGTGTGTCCATCTAGTCTTCTAAAGGCCTGATGAGAAAACAATTTCTACAATGCCTGTATTTTTAAAAATTAATTCTGACATTTATGGAAAGTAGAGCAAATATCTTCTAAAGTGATGCAGACCAACAGGACATATCATACTGAAGGAATTGCTTATACTGAAGCAAACCATTTCCTAAAGTCAATATCCAACAAACGAGAGCATTGTTCAAGTTGCTCTTGGTGGCTAACTTCTCTTTTAAAGAGTTTCAGAATGATTGGTAATGTAGTAATACATGAGTCCAGGATCAATAGATCAGCTTTCAACCTAAGATAGCACACATGGAGAAGAATCCAGATAACAGCAATGTGACTTTTATCCGAAGATGTACAGCACCCAGCATGGCAATACTTGGTTTTCAGCTCTACACTAAGTACTATTCTAACAACTAAACTGATGATCCCCGGAAAACAGGAAGAGAGATCCTGTCAGATTTCCCTGGGAGTTTTATCTTTGCTTTAACTCATAAAATTTCCTACATTTAAAAACATTTCTAAAAATGTTTAAACAACAACTATAAAACAAGCAAAAATATAGTTACTACCTTAATCACTATATAACCACCATCAACATTTTGGCCTAGGTCTTTCTCATCATTTTTCCTCTGAATAAATTTGACGTTTTGCTTTGAAGAGACAGGGCCTCCCTACATAGCCCTGGCTGGCCCCAAATGATCCTCTTGCCTTGTTTTTGTGAGTGGACAGGACCATAGGAGCATACCACCACACTCCACTCAAGGATGAGATTGGTTTTAACATAATTTGACCTGTATGGCTTCACTTTTGTGCTGTAGGCCTTTCACCTACTATGTATTTTCTGGCATATTATAGTGTTTCAAATGCATTTGGCATGACTGGATATTATTGTATAAAATGCAGTTTTGGTTGTGGTTTTTTTTTTTTTCTTCCCAGCACTGGAAATTGAGCCAGGGCTTTATACATGTTAGGCAAGCACTCTACAGCTGAGCTATGCTGTTAGTCCCATAACAACGCATTTTAAAAATAGGGAAATCCCCTTTTGGAAACTTACTAATATTTTAATAAAGAGAATTTTCATAAGATATTTTAGAATTTCATATAGTCTTAAAGGTAACCTAACCTTTTAAGATAAATATTTTCATGTTTTATAATATTTCATGTGAGAAAAGAGAAGCAGCTAAAGAATGGTGGAATTTATACATCACATATCTGAAAAGAGATTTGTACATAGACTATAAAGAATTTTAGCAAGTCAGCAACAACAATCCAATTTTTAAATGGGCAATGAGCAGAGTATCGTGACTCGTTCATGTAAACCCAACACTCAGGAGGCTGAGGCGTAAGGACAGTGAGTTCAAGGCCAGCTTGGGCTATACAGCAATTCCTTGCCTCAAAAACCAAAATAATTTTTTTAAGTAAATAAAATGGTCATGATAACACTGAACAGTCTGAAAAGGAATTTAGTCGGAGGCCCCACCTCAGGCTTCTTGAATCAGAATCTCCAGGTCTACTCAGCCATCTAACCTGTAAGAATCAGGAGGGGGATGGGAGCTCTCAGAAACAGGCTATCCCAAGACTCAGAATTAGAAAGCCAGAAGGCAACCCAGAGGACTGGTGGCTGTACTTCACCCCACAGATATCAAACAGACCCCAAACAGGCAAGTCATGGGCAGTTTTTAATGTCCCAGTGGCTTTCATTTTCAAGAGACTGCAAAGTAGCCAAGGAGTCTTCCCTTGCCCCAATTCCTGCCTTTTGTAACACATGCACAGATACGGAACAGTTAGCGACCATCCTCCTCGAGTCCTGAGGAGTCCCTGGTGCTTCAAGAAAGCCTAATTCTACTTACATTTCCCTAACAGGGAACTCCTTTCATCCACTGAGTATTCTGTTGTCTTCTAACCTTTTAGTATCTCCAACTCTTTTTTATGAATTATGTGCTTAATACTGTTCAAGGTCCTACAGAGAAAACACTCCTAGGTATCTAATACATAGGGTAATTAATACAAAGGAGAGTGGGCGTGTAGCTCAGTGGCTGAATTTGCCTATCATGTGTGAGACCTTGGGTTCACTCTCTAGCACTAGGGAGAAAAACTACAGCTAAGATTTGGCAAAGATGAGTCTGACAAAACTGGAGCTGAGATTATGATGCTCAGGGGGGCAACTCTGGTATAACATGAAAACGAGATAAGAAAAAGCTAGGAAAATGACTTGAAGGACAAAGTCAAGGTAAGAAGCAATGGGGTGTATTCCTAGGTGCAGATGGCAGAAAGGAATCACAGTGAAAACTATCCCCAGACTCTATGTAAATACTACACTGGGGTCGAGTGTGGAGGAAGACAAGTCCCTTCTTAAACACATGAGCCATGAGGACTGAAGGCTAGGGAAGAGGGCACAACAGGCAGCTGACAGTGAACCTGGGTAACTGCAGAAGCATGAGGTGAAGTTACAGCTTCCAAAGAATCCCCTAGGATGATCACATGAAACCAGAAAACACACGTTTTGAGAGGAAGTTTCCAGAGAAAAGGGGGTAAGAAACATGGAAGAATTCCTCTAACAAAAGAACCATCAAAACAGCCATAGAAGCAGAGGAGAGAACATGCAGAGTTCCTCCCAGAGAAGTGATCAGCTTTGTCAGATGTAGACATGAAAATAGAAATCTTAAAATTAGCAAGCCACGGACAGTCTTCTCCTAAGGAAGCCAGCTAAATGTTGGAGCCAAGAACCAGACTAAAAAGGATGGTAGGGAAGTTGAAAAAGTGTAGAAACATTTTAATCATATTTTTGAAAGCTCAGCGCCTAAGACAAACTCCTGTTCAGAGAAGGCTCAGTGCCCACTCTATGTAAAGAACATTTAGTTGCTTCCTAACTCCCATCCCTCTACTCCACCTACTTACTTTCCCAGCCTAACTTTCTATATCTAGTGTCTGTTCCCCTCTATGAGGGAAGGGATAGTCAATTTTGTTCCATGTACCTGAACAGTGGCTGCTTTTGAATATGTATTCTTAAACTGATACAGTAGGGGAAAAAAAAACAACTTAAAACTGTCCAAGAGCATCAGAATCTCTGGCCTAGATGAAGACCCAACTTTCCAGTTTTGCCAGATCACCTGGTCACAGGCCCACCCCTAGTAAGGTGGGTTCACCTTAAGTCATGCTGAAGAGATAGGTGAAATACCTAGTGTGTTCATGAGATGGTGAACGTTTCCTTCCCAGAATTCCCACCTCTCAGTGCAGTTCGTATGGACCTAAGTAGAGACATGAGGTCTCCTAAGTCTTGCTCACTTTCCCTCTCCTCCTCTTCGTATCTCTTTCCTAACCATGCTTTTCCTAAGGCTTTGGGCTGCTCCGACATCTTGTACTTCTTTTTCTCTAAAGTGCTCTTTCCTCCCCACCATGGGGCTGCCAGTTCTCCATGTGTCTGTCTGACCTCCATGACTGCTCTAAATGGACAGAGCTTCATGGCTTGTTGCCTTCTCCCCTCCATTTTCAAGGCAGCTGCCAAGATCTACAGCTTGCCTGCCCTGATGGTTTTTCTTTAAATTCTAATGAAGTCGTCCTAAAGTTTCCATTTGAGTCTATTCTTAAATTCTTTTATGAATGAGACCAAGGACCCTCTGGGGGGACCCTGGTGCTCCCCTGTATCAAAACAGTGATATATTAATATTGCTGACCAAGAAAGCACTTTGACCAATTTGTCAAATGTAGAGAAGCAAGACAAGGGAAAAGTGAACTTGGCTGGACACTCAAGTTCAGCTCATTTATAACTAAAACATTGTTAATACCCTCAGGGAAATGAGATTAACCAAGAATTGGATGTTACAAAATAGGGATATCAAGAATTCCTGAAAATTAAAGAAGAAAATATTCAATAGAAAGATTAGAAAACAAATTTGAAGACATCCTCCCCAAAACTAGGGGAAAGGAGGGTTAACAGGAACCATCTAAGTGAAAACAATAAGAAGATAGGAGACCATTTCTAGACATTTGTCATCCGACCTCTTAGGATTCCACAAGGAGAAAACTGAGTCATTTTGAAACAGAGGAAACTATTCTAAAGCCAAAGTGTGAGTTTCTTCTTTGAGAGGAGAATCTTAAAGTGGCCATCAAAAGTCCCAACCCCTGGTGTTCAACCGAGTACAATCTTTAGGACTGGAGACATGACTGATTTTACTTCTGTACTAAAGACATGCTACCCAGCACTCCTGACTTTAATAAGGGGAGAACTGTGCTATATGGACATATCCTACTTAAGGGAGCCCTCCAAGAGGACGGGAAAGCCAGGCGCTGTGGCTGCCACCCATAATCCCAGCACTTCCATGATTTCAAGGCCAGCACAAGCTACCTAGTAAGTTCTAGGCCACCCTGGAGTAAAGTATGAGACCCCCATGTTAAAAAAAAGTTGAGCAAGAGGGTTGGATACTTCCTGGGAAAAAGTGGAAGTGTGAGAGTCTCCACGGAGCTAAGCCCTCAGAATGATCTACATAAACTGAGAGAAATTCCCAACAAGCACAGACCTCCATCCTATGACTGCACTGAGCTCTGCCAACAACCTGAATGTGTTCCCAAGTATCTCCCAAGCCCCATAAGAGAACACAGTCCAGCTGACACCTAGATTTCAGTCTTGCATCAACCCTGAGCAGACAACACAGCTAGGCTATGCAGAGTTCTCATCTTCAGAAAAAATAAACAAGTGTTGATTTAAACCAAGTTTTGGTGGTAATGTGTTATATAACAAGAGAAAACTAATATAGATTTTTAAGTCTAAAGGTAAACAGGGTAAAATCTCATGACACTAATGACAAGGGATGATCCCCTCTCACCCCTAGAAGCATTTTCAGATGAGCAAATGGCCTCCAAAAATCAAGAGTACATTTTCTAGCGACCCCTTAGCCAATATGGTCAGGTGACTGCTCTAGCCAAGGGGTCAAGCAGAAGTGTCAGTGTTCTAAGAATCTCCTAGGAGAGAGTATTCTTTGTTCCTTCTCTGCTTCCTGTGGTTTGATTCCTGGAATTAGCTGGCTCTATACTGGAGGATATAAGCCAAAGCCATACAGGAGAGGGGAGGGGAGGAGAGGGGAGGGGAGGGAAGGGATGGGATCTTTACTGGGTACTTGCTACTCCAGGGCTCCAACACTGTCCTGACAGGGCATCCCTCAAAGATGAATGCCTTAACATCTTTGTTCAGCACTTAGCACAGCCCACAAGCGAGGCGGGAAGCAGGACTGCAGCATGTCTCACACATGTCTGTGCTCACACCAACCTATGGATTTTCTAAAAGCTGTTGCCACCTGCTCTGGACTTACTGACCTGGACTTCCATGTGTAACATATATAGTAAGTCACTATTATTTTAGGTATCTGCCATTGTAATGTCAACTGAAACACTCCAGGAACCCTAGACTTGTCCACAACACTGAAAACTGAAGAGTAACACAAACCTTCAAAATTCTGACAGAGACAGAAACCCAGCATAGAACTGGGGAAATGGACAGAAGGCCCAATCTTACCCAAAGAACCACCGGCAGCTTATTACTGCTGTGTGAGGGAGAGCCGACCTTCTTTAAGAGAGTGACTCTAGAAAGGCTGACTAGACCCCAGTGAATGAAAGTGCACTAAGAGACATCTGGGTACACTAACTTGACTTGATAGACTTTAACATAAATGATAGAATGCATGAAATCCAGTGGGGGTGGGGAAGGTTATGGAAAAATGCAGATGGTGGAGGGGGTATAAAGACAAGATGTTTGTATGAAATACACAAAAACTCAAAATTTTTTCCAACCTAGAAATCTATATATTGCCAAACTATCACCCAACCAAAATGGAAGGAGTTATTTCCAAATATAAACTCTAAAAAAACTGATCTCCTGAAAACTGTGCTCATGATGACATGAGACCCAAAAAACAGGAAATCCAATATAGGAACACAGTGACTAGAATTCCCAGGACTACTGGGAACTGCAGCTCCAGACTGACCATCATGTACACAGCTCCAGGACAACTGGTCCAGAGAACAAAAGGACACACAGAACGGGGAGAGAAATAGTAATTATATGAGATCTTGACTACATGGTAGAAGAAATTTGAAGCTCTTACAAAGATTTAATGTTAATTATGCAATGAGAAAAAAACTAATAAAGAAACTTCAAGAAATTACCAAATCCAGAAAATGATGAATTATATAATAAAGAAAACAGCCCAATTTTGTGTCTGAATAAGAAAAGGGAAGTGGTTTGCAGGTATTCAGCAGGGAGA
>NW_008350388.1:1269890-1274090 GCF_000622305.1 Nannospalax galili
AATAGAGAATCAAAAGTTTACAAAAGAAAACTCCAGAATCAGTAACATGAGTATGTTATTTATAAACAAGAAGGTTGAAAAGCTTAAGTGCAGCTATAAATACTAAGAGGCAGTGCCTCTGGGAAGTATAAACCACGGTGGGAAGTCTTGGGCTCCCCAGGTTTTTGTTATAAAACCTCATGATAGTCAGTGACATTTTAAATTAAAAGCACACAAGAAGTATGAAAGATTCTTGTACGTTGCTAAATATTAATTGACCCACATAATGCTTATAATCAACACTTAAAAATTAGAAAAGCCTGTTTCTTAAGTTAATTGAAACGTTTTAGTTTTCTAAATCCTAGGTGGGCTCTGAAAGTGTTACCTCATGACAACAGGGGGGAAAAAAAACTAATGGATAACATATGACATTATAACTTCTTGAGAATACAGGAAATCCAAGAATGTCAGACTACCAAATGGGCTGATACTTAAGGACTGTGCTTCAAAGAAAACAGCACTTCATCGGTGGCAGTTCTGGGGAATGAGATGGTCAGACAGACAAGCAGACACAAAAATACAGTGGGGCTGGGGGTGAGTCACTGGGGAGGGCACTACCTAGGGTGTGTGAGGCCCTATTGCTGAGTGCCCACACCACCTGTAAAAACAGTAAAAGGAACTCAGTAACAAAAAATGATCACAGTAGTATCTGCTGCCATACCTTTTTACTTTTTGCCTTAGAAATGCTGCATTCCATTACCATTTCCTAACTCAGTCCTCCCAGCCATGCCTTTCTGCACCTGTTGCTTGGTACTATTTCATTGGCTTGGCTTGCTGCTTAGGTGCCATCTCCTGACCTCCAGTATTTGGGACACTGTCCCCTCACTGCAATCAGTTAACTGAGACCTGCAGTGGCCTCTCAGAGCCCTGACCCATAAGGTAATCACTAGTGAGCCCCTAGTGTCCTGGTGTCCTTCCTACCTACATTTTCCTCTGCTGTGGTACATGACGTATCCTCTGTGCTCTTTTGACACACCATTACCTGGAGTATTTCCTAGCCTTTCCCACTACATCCCTAGCATTCTCAGCTACTTAAAACATCTGTGGTGGCAATTCCAGCATCTTGGCATTTCATAACAAGGTCATCACTTTTCCACACTGCTGGGAACTACCCCAGTACAGCTCAAAGAAAATCAATGAGGAATGACGAGAACTTGCAGGTAAAGACATGAAACCACTTAATCCAGTTTCTGGAACGGAGTCACATTTGGACTATTTACTGAACTATTTATTAAAGGAGAGGTCAAAGTCTAGAAAAAGAGATGCTTCTACACTGTTTCCAGACTGCTCCCAAAGGGACCAATGGTCATTTATCCAAGTACCTACACTCTGGGAAAGGGGAATGCTGAAACACTTCGTGGGCTGTTACACACAAAGTCTGAACTGACGCAATACTAAAACAAAAGTGTCATCAGAGCCCTTTGTTAAAGCAAAACAGACCTCACCCTGGCCCAGGTGTGGCTCAGTGTTGACTGGGTCCACAAACACAACCAGTTGGCATTTCCTCAGTCCCTGCATGTAAAACTGGCATAGATGTCTAAGTTGTTGGCACACCATTCCATTGCTTCCATGGTCTGTAGGCAAATGGAAGGCCTTAAAACTTCCTTCTTCCAGTCACTATCCTGAACAAATCAAATCCCAGGTCCCATGTGGAGAATGGCAGAAGTTAGTGGCACCTTTAAAAACCCAAGCAGGAGAAAGGGCTTGCGATGCATCAGCAATAGAGCATTGTGTACCATGTTCTAGGCCCTGGGTTTGATCACCAGCATTACCAAAGAAACGGGCAGAGAGTGATGGAGCCAGGATGGCTATGTGGAGTACACTGACGACAGTTCCCATCTCATCTTCATTTAATCCACCTGTCTGGTACTACCACAAACACCAGATGGAAAGCAGAAGGTGACAGGAGACATCCACAAATTCAACCAAATACTACAATCACAACTATAGCCATTTTGCCTAACATACTATCTTGCCAGAGAAAGAAATACTTAGTACATGGTGTATGGCAACTGATATGGAAAGTGTATCATTTCCTACCCTAATCAGGGAAAAAGATCAAGGGCAGTTTACATTCACGTAGAAAATGGTATACATTTACAGATTTACCTCATGCTACCTGGGCATTCTACAGAACCTTGTGCCAGTTCACTTTATCAACTGAAGTGATGGAAATCTTAAGACACATATCCAGAGGGCAGGAGATAAAAATCTTAGGAGGAATTAAGGGGCTCTGCCGTGTCCATTTTTACCAGACCCATGGCCTAGTAATGCCAAGATATTTCCTCAAAAGCAAACAAACAGGCTGGCAAGATGGCTCACCAGGGAAAGGCACTCACCTCAGGCCTGAGGGCCTCAGTTCAATCCTTGGTCAGCAAAGAAAGGCACCCATCATCAGGCCTGAGGACCTCAATTCAATCCCTGGTAGGAGGGAGCAGACTCCCACAAGTTGTTCTCTGACCTCCACGTATGTATCTACATACATGCTGAGGCAAATGTGCCCTACACGCACACACACGCACGCACAAAATAATAGGAAAAAAAAATTAAAGCATGCAGCACAGGGTACCTTCCTAGCATGTGTGAGGTCCTGGATTTAATCTTCAGCACAAAAAGAAAAAAGGAATTATAGCATTTTGCATTTCCCATAACAGAACAAAACAGTGTTTGGTTGGCCTCATCAGCTCTGGAGCAGCCTATTCTACACTTAAAGTTAACACCTCAAGTGATGCACTAGGAGGTATGAAAGGCTTCTCTCAACACTGGCCTCACTGTGTCAAAGAACCAGCAGGGTAGAAACCAGTCACCACCCTAGAGGCAACTAAATGTGATCATCAGAAGGAAGTCCAGCAAAGCACAGAGGGGGCCTGGAGAAGTATGCTCAATGCGCAGATGCCCAGAACACCTCCTAGTGTTCTCTTGCTCTGCTTTTTGTTTGTTTGGTTAGTTATTTTGAGGCAGAGTTCTCTATGTGACCCAGACTGGCCTGGAACTTCTGATCCTGCACCTGTTTCCCAAGTGCTAGGAATATGGGCCTGCACCACCATGTGCATCTCTTGTCCAATGATACTAATGGGCAAGAGTAGCATCCCCAGCCTAAGATGGGCAAGGGCACCAGGGTTCAGATCTGCAGGGCTGGGACCTGAGTCATACCCCTAGGAAAGCCATCACTAGTGAGGGACACAGAGACTCTAGACTGGAGACCAGAGCAGTAAGAAGCTGATGCAGCTGTGGCAACAAGGGAAACAGGCTCCACCAGCTTCTCACAGCAGCTCCACCCAGGAGGAGAGGCACACTGGTATCCTGACAGTGCTGAGGCCAGAGGTGTGTAAAGTAGATGTGAGTGAAAGAAAGGGTGGGCTGTGGGAGAGGCCTTGGCCTGCTCCAGATTCCCTCCAGGAAAAAAATCTTCATGACTTCAGGTGCCTGGAGTGCCAGGAGGCAGCCTTCACTTGGCAGCTGTTTGGGGGATAGTCTCCGTTAAAGACAGCTATCATGCAGGCCGCACCTCCTTCCAGGGCAGGCTTTAATCAGTGACTGTCCTAGGGGTTTAAGGACATGGTCCCTTACCCAGCTGGGGGCAGCTGTAAGACCTGCCTCTTCTATAGAGCTACATGCACTGAGACTGAGGCATTCATGAGACTGTACCACAGCTTGACTCTAGTCTGTCTATTCCTGCATTCCCTACCCTTCCATAGCACTGGACAAACCTTCTCTACACTTACCTGCATTAGCTGGCTTGCCACAGAACAAATGGCAACACTCCCATCTCTCTTTAAGGATGGCTGGTTACCAGTAAATGAAACACTACGGGTCAAGATATTCGGATAGTGCATGACACTGTAACTGTGCTAGGGAATCCTTGTATAAACCCCAGGATCATACCTCACTTCTGTGTATTAGGTGAAAGATGCTAATTCCCAAGGCACAGAACACAGAGTGGGGGGGGGGGGGGGGTTTAAGAGTGAAGATGGCAGATGGCAGAACACAAGTGACATGGAGGGGGAAAGAGGGATAATGAAAAGTGAAGTTTAAGTGGAGGAGGAGATGGGGACATAAGACAGGAAGGAGGAAAGGGGTAACTAATATTAAGGATGTTTGAACAAGTCAGATCATAAGGAAATCTGCTATTTTATAGGCTTCCTAAATATGTATGTTATA
>NW_008350388.1:1274100-1284377 GCF_000622305.1 Nannospalax galili
AAACAGAGGGAGAAGACAGTTTAACTGGAGTTACTCTGCACAAGAGATAATGCTTCTCCCAGACACCATAAGTAGTCAAATAAAAAGCCCAGTACCAGGTATAGCGTGCCTCCCCTTGAGTTGTTGGTCAGGGGTGTGTCCCAGAGACACACAGAACAATACAGGGTATTGCCACTGCTCTTGGTTAGCCACCAGAACCTCATGGTAAGACCGTGCTGCTAAAGATGCCATACACTTGGTCATGGAACATAGAGACTCAAGTGGTACTGAGCAAGCAGCTGGCTTTCGCAGTAATAGAAAATGCTGTATGTACTCAGGGGTAGAAAAGTCCTCAGTCTTAACTCAGCTCTGGCAATGTTCCAGTAGAGTGGGGTCTACCTGCCATTGTCTCCTCCCTTAAGAGTTAATCCAGTTGGGCTGATCAATGACCTGACAAGAAACCATCCCTTAGAAAGGTGGGTCCACCATAAGCCACACTATAAAGAGAAATAATTATCTCTTTAAAGAGATAATATACTTTTCCTTCCCAAAGTCCTGGCCCCTGGGCAGGGGCTTACAGAACTGCAGCTATGTGGTTTCCTGGGTCTGTCTGCTTTCTGAGTTGCTCAGAAAAGCGTAACTTTTCCTTTCCATCTCTTTTCTAAGCATGCTGTCCCTGACACTTTGGACTTCATGCTTTCTCTAAAGCTCTCCTCCCTACCATGTGGACTAACTCAAACAACATGACTTCCCTCTTCCTCTTCTCTATCTCCTTCCTTCGGGCAGGTGCCAAGATTCACAGCTTCCCTGCTTTGGAATTTTTCTTTTATTTTTAAAAAGATTAGTTTATGTTTAATTATGTATACGCATGTGTGTAATATGAGCATGTTCATGTGACTGCAGGTGCCTATGGAGGCCAAAAGAGGGTTTCAGATACCCTGGAGTGGGAGTTGGATGGTCATGAGCTGCTGGACATAGGTGCTAAAAACCAAACTCTAGTCCTCTAGAAGAGTAGCAAGTGCTCTTAACCACTTAACCATCTCTCCAGCCCCCGGGAGTTTTCCTTTCAAACTCTAACAAAAACTGTCCTTGCACTTGAGTCTTCCCTTAAATTCTAATGTTAATGAACCTAAGAACCTCAAGAGGGGACCATGATTTCCCCAAAGACATGTGGTGTGACTCTCCAAAATTTCCAGTAACAGTAAAATATGCCCAATAGATGCACAAATGCTATGTGGGTAAACAATGGCTTTCTGGTTGGATTTAAGATCTGCTCCAAGGAGGAAACACATGACTGGTACTATAAATCTGGCCAAGACCCATGGCTTGGGAGTGCACAGGCCACAAAGCCAGTCAACATTCTAGCATGGATAGGGAAGGGGTTCATAGGTCCCAATTCCTAGTTGGGGCTATTAACACTTAATGGCTGCTAAGGGAAGGAGAGTCCATTTTCTTTAAGGGTTTGGACCCTAGTAAGTCTACCATGCTCCAGTGGATAGCCCCACACCCATGTACATATGGGTTGCACTGACTGGACTCAATGGGTTATTTTTAAAAAGGGATGCTGGAGAGATGACTCAGTGGTTAGCAGCACTGGCTGCTCTTGCAGAGGACTTGAGTTCAGTTCCCAGCACCCACATGGCAGCTAACGACTGCCTATAACTCCTGTTCCAGGAGATCTAATACCTTCTTCTGACCTCCACAAGCATGGCACAACATGGGTGTAGTTACACATATGCAGGCAATGGACTCATATACATAAAATAAAAATATTCTTTTTTTAAAAAAAGGTACATAAAAAGCAAGGCGAGGTAGCACATGTCTTTGATCCCAGCACTTGGGAGGCAGAGGCAGGTGGACCTCTGTGAGTTCAAGGCCAGCCTGGTCTATACAGATTCCAGGCCAGATGGGGCTACAGGGAGACCCTGTCTCAAAAAAGACACACAAAAAAAGAACATGAAGTTGGGAGGTGGTGGGGAGGTGTGGGCAGATCCAGAAGGAGTTAAGAAGATAAGTGGGGGTGGGTGTGATCAAAATATATTGTGTGCATATATGAAATTCTCAAGAAGTTTTTAATTTTTTAAAATGAAAATCAGTGCTACAATTCAAGTATTTACTGTATTGACTGCATCATTATTTCAAGCAATTGAGAAAAAATATAAAAACTGCAGAATTCTAAATGCATCTGAAAAATAAAGGAATAAATGCCAAACAATATATTTTTAACTTTTGGTATGGAACACTAGGGGTCGCTAATGAATCAAGAAAAGCCCAGCATTTCCTCAAAATTTTGGGAGCAGTATTTTATACATTCCAAAGTACAGGAATTTAAAGTGTTAGGCAATTTTTTAAAAAAATCCCCTTGACTTAATAGTCTACTTACATCATTAAATTTCAAGATTGTAAGATATTTAAAATTAGTCATAAGATTACATTAGTACAAGGTAATTTGCTTTCATAAGCACAATTATAAATTTAAAGTCAGGGAGAGATGGCTCAGCAATTAAGAGCACTGGCAGTTCTTGCAGAAGACCCTATTTCAAATCCCAGAACCCACACAGGGGCACTGCATCACACAGGTGCACTTAAACACAAGCAGGTATGACACTCATACACATAAATAAAAAATTAAAGTCTTTGCCTAATCTAAGCATGCTTAATTATTAAGCATACAAATTTATTATCTATGGTTACTTTCTGAAATGACAGATAATAAAATATATGCATTAACCTAGTTTGATTTGTCAGACTAAGGCCCAATTCAGAATGATTACATTCAGAGTTCAAGAAAACAGCAGAAGTGGGAAAATATGTGAGCAGCAGGTGATGCAGTGACTGGCTCTAAGCAACCAGCTACGGACAGTGAAACCTGCATTGTATTCATACAGGACAAAACGAAATGTACTGATTCCCTGTAAGACTGAAATGGCCTCATAGGAGAGTTAGGACACACACAGAAATAACTAATACAAGGGTAAGGTGGGAGAAGATGCAGTCATGTGCCTGAGAAACATGGAAAAACACAGCTTCCTATGAGCTGCAAGAAGTCAGGAAAGAATGTAGAGCTCACATTTTCAAAAGTGGGTAGATGTGGTTCATGTGGGAAGAAACAACAATATCCTGGGGGCCACAGAAAAGGATGAGGTGTTTAGGGCCACAAAGGGGCATCACAAGGTGTTCGCTCATCCACCTCAGGTGAATGGAGTCAAGCACAGCCATGAACCCACTACATGCTGTCCTATTATAAAGGGTGCCTTCTGTCTCAGCTTTAGTTAAGGCTTCACATCAGGTTCACAAATATCAACTTATGAACAAATGGGTAAAAAGGGTGCAAAATGGATTCATTCAAATGTTCTCAGCATGTTTAGGTAGATTTATGGTAATTTATATAAAAATCTCATCATTAGAATGATAAAAAGCATGAAGCAATATAACATTCACTCTAACTTCTGATGAAGAAGCATTTAAG
This sequence comes from Nannospalax galili, assembly GCF_000622305.1. NCBI lineage: Eukaryota > Metazoa > Chordata > Mammalia > Rodentia > Spalacidae > Nannospalax > Nannospalax galili. The sequence continues at coordinate 1,277,549 of NW_008350388.1, forward strand.
TTATAAATTATGTCATAACTTTACGTTTAACCTATGTTATAAAAACAACCCTTATCCATCATGTTGGACAAAGGAGCAAACAAATACTGTCAGGACCAATTTACCAAATCACTTATTCAAATAGATCATGAAACTCAGGTGCAGTAATTTCTACCTACTGTGGCATTATAAGAGCTCAGAGAACTGTTATCCTCAAAAATGACCAGGAAACAAAGTCATCAAAATGAACCATTTCATAATGCTGGGTAGCTAAAGAATGGACAGACCACCAGGCGTGGTGGCGCACGCCTTTAATCCCAGTACTCAGGAGGCAGAGGCAGGTGGATCTCTGTGAGTTCAAGGTCAGCCTGGTCTACATAATGAGTTCCAGGACAGCTGGGGCTACAGAGACCCTGTCTCAAAAAGACCAAAAAAAACCCCAAAACAAAACAGAAACAAAAAACTCAGGTCTCTTCCAGAAGATTTGAATTTGGTTCCCAGCAACCATCATGTAATTCTAGCTCCAGAGTATCTGACATACCTCTGGTCCCTAAGGGCACTTGCTACTTGAGGAATGGACAGACCAAGAGAATCAACTAAACCTAGGGTCCTTCACCCTTCTAGCTGAGGCACTCACGTTGCCCTCACTTCACCAAAGGATTTGTCTCAGGTGCAGTGGGTGGTGACAATCAGCAGCTTTGCTGGCACCAGGAACTGACTCAACTTGGAACCAAAGACCAAAACTCACACCGAGGCATTATTAGTAGGAAATAAATGAGAAATCTATGGAACTTGATAGCATGAGGGTGCTTTTCCAATTAGACTTAGCTTTCTATTGCTGCTTTAACAAATTCCTACAAATTCAGTGGCTTAAAACTTTGCAGATTTGTTATGCTCTGTATTCTGTCAGTCTGAAATGCGGCTCACTGGGTAAAATCAAAGCAGTTTGGAACTGGTTCCTTCCAGAAGCTCTGTGGCACTCTCACTGCTTTTCTTGCTTTTCTAGGCATCAACACTCCTTGACTTACGGCTTCCTCCATTTCCCAAGCCAGCAGCATAGCATCTAGCAGAACACATTTCCTGTTTCAGCTCCTCCCAGCTCCCACTACCACTTCTAAGGGCTCTTATGCTTGCACTGGATAACCCAAAGGAACTTTTCCATCTGTGGTCAGCTGAAGAGCAATCTCGATTCCACCTGAAGTTTTAATTTCCCTGGCCATGAAATCAAACATTCACAAATATCAAAGATTAGTGTGCAGACATCCTTGAGAGCCACTATTCTGCCTACCACATAGGTATGAGGCTTTTTCCATTCGCCCAATCAGAGGAATCCTGGAGATAGAAACAGAGAAACTGAGGCCTTCCACATGGCCCCAACTCATGTGCACATGAGAGCAGGCCCTTTAGACAGAGCAGAGGCAGATATGAGAACTGGCTGACTCTCAAAGAGCTACCCAAACTATGCAGACGTACACAGGCGGAGCAGAGGCTCCATGGGACTTGAGCCCACAGCTGCCTTGATATTGGCTGATCTCTAAGCTATGCAGATGCAGTGGTGCTAGAAAATGACTCTGAAATATTAAATTGTATGTTTTTAAAACCTCAGCAGAGGGGCTGGGGAGATGGCTCAGCAGGAAAGACCACTTGATGCACAAGCATGAGGATCTCAGTTCAAATCCCCAGAAACCACATAAAAAGCTGGGCATGTTTACATGCCCATCTATAAATCCAGCACTGTAAAGGTCAGAAACAAGACATGTGGGGACATAATGGCTGCCAACCTATCTCCAGGGTCAGTAAGAGAACCTGTCTCAAAGAAATAAGGTGGAGAGTGATAGAGTAGGGTGTTTCTACCATCTTCTTCTGGCCTCCATACCCATGTGCCTGAGAACACAGCCACAAACATGAAGGCATGCAACACAAATACACACACACACACACAGAGAGAGAGAGAGAGAGAGAGAGAGAGAGAGAGAGAGAGAGAAAGAGAGAGAGAAAGAAAGAGAGAGAGAGAACTCAGCAGAGGTACTGTGTGGCCATACTCAGTCCAGATTCCACACATTAATGTCAGACCAGTTAATAAATTTAACACAATGAGCCCTAGATCTGTATACTGAAAACTTCAACACCGCTGAGAGAAATTCAAGTTCTAAATAAATGAAGCTTGCCATCTCATGCTCAGAGGTCCAAAGACTCCAAACTGTAAGATGGCAATTCTTTTCTAACTGACCTATGCACAAACTATCAAAATTCCATCAGGCATTTAACAGAAACTGGCAAAACAATTCTAAAATTCCTATGGAAATAAAAGGTGTGTGTATGGGGGGGATTTTCTAAAACTGTGCTGCAGAACTTACTCTATCCAACATCATGGGGGGGGAGAGAGGGAGGGAGGGAGGGAGTGGGGGAGAGAGAGAGAGAGAGAGACTGATTTTCTAAAACTGTGCTGCAGAACTTACTCTATTCAACATCACAAGTGAGTTATAAGCCAGGAGTGTTGGTGCAGACCTGTAATCTCAGAACACCAGAGGCAGAGACAGGAGGATCATAAGTTTGAGGCCGACCTGTACTATACAAACCAGCTTAAACCAGTCTGAACTATACAGTGAAGCCCTATCTCATAAAACGAGGGCTAGGGGGTGGGCTGGAGAGATAGTTTAGCAGGTAAGAGCACTGACTGTTCTTGCAGAAGACCCAAGGTCGGTTCCCAGCACCCACGTGGTGACTAACCATCCACAATACTATTCCAAGGGATCCGACGCCTTCTTCTGACCTCTGCAGGCACTGCATGACATGGGCACACTTACATACATGCAGGCAATACACTCACACATATAAAATAAAAATAATAAATTTTAAAAAAAAAAACAAGGGTTAGGTATGTAAGCTCAGTAGCAGAGTACATGCCTAACATGCATAAGGCCCTGTGTTTGATCCCCTGCACCACAAACACCTAAATATAAAGCTACTATAATTGATACACACACACACACACACACACACACACACACACACACACACAGAGTTCACATAGAGTTCAAAGAGGAAATGTAGAAATAAACCTTTACATTTATAAATAACCGATTTTCTTTTTTTTTTTTTTTTTTTTGAGACACAGTCTCACTATGTACCACCAGCTGGCCTGGAACTTGCAACGTAGACCAGGATTGTCTCATGCAGAGAGCTATGCCTGCCTCTGCCTGAGTCTGGGATCAAAGGTCTGCACCAACACATCCAGATGATTTTTTTTAAGTTTATTTATTATTTTTATTTTATGTGTATGCGTGTATGGCTTGAGTGTAGGTAAGTGCACCTGTGTCATGCAATGTCCATGGAGGTCGGAAGAGGTTGTTGGATCCCCTGGGACTGGAGTTACGGACAGTTGTTAGCTGCCATGCGGGTGCTGGGATTCCAACCCGGGTCTTCTGCAAGAACAGTCAGTGTTCTTAACCGGTTAGCCATCTCTCCAGCCCTCATATGATTTTTTGGGGGACTGTCTCATTACATAGTCCAGGGTGTCCTTGAATTTGAGACCCTCTTGCCTCAGCTCCCCCAGTCCTGCAACAACAATCATACTCAGTCACACTCAATAACAACTGATTTTCAACAAAGATGCTAAGGCAATACTATGCGAACAAGTAGTTTCAATAAATGAGGACTAGATAACACATGTGGCACATTTATTCGATGGATTATTTAGCCATAAAGTAGAACAAACTACTGCTATACGCTGCAGAACAACTGACCCTCATCAATATGCTCAATTAAAGAAGCCAGTTACAGTATGAGATTCCATTTATAAGAAATTTCTAGAAAAGGCAAGTATCTTGAGACAGAAAACAAATGGCAACCTGATGCTTGAGGCAGGCACAGGGAATGAATGTAAAAGAGGATCCAGGAAACTTACTAGGGCAAAGAAATGTTCTAATACTGGATTATGTTGAATACACAACTATGTAAATAGACTACAAATCATTAAAATGCACACTCACAATAGGTGAATTTACACAGTATTAATTATACTTTAATGAATCTTTTTTTCAAAAGGGACAGTCATGAGTTCCCCGATGTAGAGGTTGAGCCCACTCCATTGGGATGATACTGGGAGTCCTGTGGTCTAGTATCTAACCTCGCTGTTCAGCTCTTAAGACCATGTACCCTTCTGACTAACAGGCTGGTTTCTATCCTTCATTGCTTCTTCCCTTGGCAGATGGCCAGGACACAAAAACAATAGTGACTACTCTTTCAACTATTTCACTTGTAAACACCAAAAGCAAAATGTTTTTCACCTTTCGTCCCGTGAAGGCAGCTCGATGCAGTGGCGTGTCCCCCATGTCATTTAACACATTCACTTTTGCACCAGCCTAGTAAAGATGAAAACTTTAAATAATGTCCAGACAATAAATACAAAAAGCAAAAATTACTAAATATTTAAAAAATTAAAATAATTGTTAACACTACTGCTACTAAAAGTAAATTCATAGTAAAATTGAATAAACAGTAGAGGAAGGCAAACAGCCTTCTAGGCAGAATTTCATAAGCAGAATTTTATTTTTTTTAGTATTATATTTATTTTTATTTTATGTGTATGCGTGCATTGCCTGCAGGTAGGTAAGTGTACCCATGTCGTGCAATGCCCATGGAAATCAGAAGAGGCTGTTGGAGCCCCTGGGACTGGAGTAACGGACAGTTGTTAACTGCCATGTGGGTGCTGGGATACGAACCTGGGTCTTCTGCAAGAACAACCAGTGTTCTTAACCGCCAAGCCATCTCTCCAGCCCCATAAGCAGAATTTTAAAAGAACTTCACTTAGAAATCTGTCTCCTGCCAAGCGTGGTGACTCATACCTTTAGTCCCAGCACTTGGGAGGCAAAGGCAGGCAGATCTCTGAGTTCAAGGCCAGCCTGGTCTACATAGTGAGTTCTAGGTCAGCTGGGGCTACAGGGAGACCCTGTCTCAAAAAGACAGACAAAGCTGTCTCCTTTCTACTTTATTAGTCATAATTTTTAAAGAACTGTCTATAGATATAAAAGTATTTCCTCTATCATCAAGTTAACAAGTTTTCAAGTTAAAAAAAAAAGATGTCATCATTTAAATGTACAAGTTAATCATAAGATATAAACAAAAATATTCCTATTTCAAAAATAGTCCTATATAAAAATATTATCAAGAGAGAAATTAGAGGCCTCAATCCTCACTAAGCACAGTGTTCACTGAGATTCTGAAATTTTTTAGTTGTTTGGAAAGTGATTTGGTTCTTTTTCTTAACTGTCATGCTTAAAGCTGAAAATTGTATCTGTATTAGAATGCCTACTTTAAATTTAAAAGGTAATGTAAAAATGAAACTAGAGAAACAGAATTTATAACTCAAAGTAGCCTAATTCACATGTTTAGTAAAGAAAACTAAGAGTAAGAATGAGCTACTACATTAAATAAACTATTGTGGATCAGATGCTTTTTCTAAGGCTTTCATCATGTAATTCCCACAGTATTACAGTCATTAAAAATTAAAGCTATAAATAGACCTTCAACAGATCGTGGACCACTTGTTTATGTCCAAAATAGCATGCCAGATGAAGAGGTGTCCATCCCAAATTAGACTTACTTCTTCCTAAAAATGGGGGAAAAAATAAAGTATATTTAGATGTAGACAGTTTTCAATGAACCAAATTTCTCTCTACCAAGGGGACAAGACACATAACACAGTAAGAGCTACAGTAGGCCAATAGATAAGCTCTCACAAGACCTAGACCCATGCTACCTTGTTGACTCACCATCTCCATCCTAGAAAGGGGGACAGCTAAGCAAGATCATATTCCAACTACCTGATCCCCAGCACGCTGACTCAAAGATTCTATGTCTTTATTCATCCTGTTCTATCTAGTTCTCCTGACATAACATTTCAGGACCACCAACTCTCTTTAAACCTTGTACCACTGAGGAGGATGAGCTGAGGAGCCTCAGGCAGGGCAGAGCCACTCTGAAGGCTGGTGTGATAAGGTACTTCAAGACTGACCATAGCTACACCATGTCACAAGCAAGACCCAACTAACCCAGTAGTTTTTTGTTTTTAATTTTTTAAATTTTTTTAGAAGAAGCATTTCATTACAGCTTTAACATACACAATAACAATTTCTAGAGCAAAGATACATCTCTTTCCAAAGTGGCTGTAAAATTTTTAGGTTCGCAGTTGAATAGTTATACAATATTGAACTCAGTTATAAACCCTGTAAGACATAAAATTGAATGAGTTTTTAACCTTTAAGAAAGACCTCCATTTCATTTTAAAATATACTGTTTCTTACAGAAAGAATCGTTTTTTGCTACTAACACTGAGATGTTGGCGCATGCATCTCTAATCTGTATGTATCTGATTATTACTACTCATGGTCAGTTGCACTTGGATCCTTGGCATCTGTATATGGATATAAAGTCATCGGGTAGAGTTCAATGGTAATGTTTATCACCTCTACTAATTAACATGGCAGAAATTTTTATGCTTCTTCAAATATAACTCATTTTTAAATTTGTTGATTTTTTTGTCTGTACATCACACAGAACATCCCAATTTTATTCATCTATATACCCACTTCCCAGATGGCACCCTCCCATAGCCTCCCTCCCCCCACTAGAGCCCTTATACTCTGATATCCCTGCTACTGTCTGCTGTGTTGTCGGCACCCCCAACCATTCCCCAGCACTTGTCCATCTGGTGAATCTAGTCAGCCTATCTAGAGGTCTTTGTTTTAGGAAGGTCAGCTGTTCCTCATCTAGCAGCAATCAGTTGTCAATATTCCTTTAGATAAGATTGGGGTCTGCTGTTCATTCTCCCAGTTCTATGCTGGGTTAC
>NW_008350388.1:1284568-1290704 GCF_000622305.1 Nannospalax galili
CTCTTGGAAGCATGGAGGAAATGTTTCCTCTGTTGACTCTCCTCTTTGTAGACTGGACACTGGTTCAAGTCCATGTGGTGGGGTCTCCTCAGCCTCCTTGATCAAGAGGACAGGTGACTCACCACAGTTACAGGACATTTTGAGAGATGCTCATAGTCCCCTGGAACTAGTCGACCTAGGAGGGCAAGGAGCAAAAACTGTCTTTTATGTCCCTCTGAACAAATTAGTGTAGGGCTCAAAGTATGTTTGTTAAACATCCAAGAAGGTTAGTTCCACCAGTCTGGTACTTTTAATTATCATGTGCCATGTACATAAAGCTTGGGCAAAGACCAATTGTTCTCAGATAAACCTTGCCTAGACATTTTATTTCTTGATGGTACTTGAAGGAACTGCTAATGTGATGAAGCACTTCAAGACTGACCATAGCTACATCATGTCACAAGCAAGCCCCAACTAAACCCAATAGTATTTTTCAAAAAAAAAAGTCTGACCAAGCTGCACTGAGGTGTGGGCTTGAGGAAAAAGTCAGCATGAACCTGGCTACCCTCCATCCCCAACAGCAGATTTATGGCTTCTGTAGACAGAATTGGCTTGCTTTTGCAAAAGAGTAATTTTGTTTTACAGAATAGAAATTGTTAGGGGGGCTTTTCATGCCTGAGATTGGGAACTTAAAACTTTTCACCCCTAAATGTAATTTTTCTGTATAAAAGCTTAACCTAAAGATGGCTCAGCACTGCACTTAGGAACGGATTGCTCAGTGTAATCACCAGCTAGCAAAATATAAAAGGCTTTCTTTTGGCAAGCAAAGAAAGGGGTGGGTGTGTGTGTGTGTGTGTGTGTGTGTGTGTGTGTGTGTGTATGTGTGTGGTCTTCTCTGGTGAAACAACAATTGTGTGTTTCACTGGCCACACTGCACACTCCAGACAATGACTGGAAAGGGAGCCTTGACCTCAGATTAAAATCTCAGTTAATGAGAAGACTAGGTTACCAGAGTGCTGAAAAGTCCAACTAGAGAACAAGAACCAAAATTACAAGCAATGAATGTCAGATCCTAGCAGCAAAGCTGAGGAAAGGTACTGTCACAACTGAGTGGCAAAAATGAAAGCTATATAATTCAATTTAGCAAGAAAGATAAAGGACAATAATAGGCTTAAAGCTGAGATAACTCCAAAAGCTTAATAGAATTTTAAACCAGGCTACAGAGACTACAGCCCTATCAAATTCCCAGAGCCCAACATGGTGAGGGTCTGGCAAAGCTCAGGAGCCCACTATTATCCTGTACTGCAGCTCCTAGATTTCAGGTTCTGAATGGAAAAAATCTTCAGCCACCAACCTCAGTATCTACAGCAGGCATCTAACAACTCCCCACTCCTTCACCCACCCCACACAGGGAACTGCAGCTGCTCAGGGTGCCTGTGACTGCTGCCCTTTACCCTAAGCACTGCATCTGTTTCTCATCTCAGTGGAACCCCTAGTGATGCAGTCACTAAATCTGAGCCTCAGGCTACTTCACTGGGCATTTCTTTTGCATTCTGTACCGGTAAAACTGAGCTCTTCTTGATAGTGACCCTTCCTTCCTCAGATGGAGGCTCCTCCTTCCCACATGATACCTCCCTCACAGAACAGGAACCACATGTTGAACCTCTGCATCAAAAACAAACTGCTGCTCTTAGTTAAGGATTTTTCTGCTCATGCTACAAGCCCTTCGTTTGAGCTACAGCTACAGAAAATGCCACCTGTCAGCCTCCCAGAAGCTTGACCCTCACCAAGTACCTTCGTATAACAGTCCTCTGTACACACCCCTTGCTACCAGCCCAGGCAACCTCCTGACCGCTCATGTTCCCTAGTCAGTTTCTCACTTCCCCTCATTTTTTTCAGACAAGGTCTCATGTATCCCAGGCTGGCCTCAAACTCACTATAAAGCCACAGATGATCTTTAACTTCTGGTCCTACTGCCTCCCCCTCCCAAGTGCTGGTTTCTAGGCATGCGCCACCATGCTCTATTCATGTAGTGCTAGGGTGAGAACCTTGAGCTTTAAATGTGCTGGGCAAGCACCAGCTGGCTGCATTCCCAGTCCCAGCTTCTACCATTTCTCATGAACTGTGCCTCTGCTCAATTCAGGCAGCCAGTGTCAGAGCTGAAGCCTGGTCCATTTGGGCTCATAGAAAAGCCACTTTCATACCAACTCTCAACTTCCCAGCTTGTTCACACAGGTATAACCCAGACTTGTTTCTCAATTTAATTGGTCCCTCAGCTCTTTAATCACTTTTCATATATGTAAATCGTCCCCCATGTCCCCTTCACTAAATCTGGCATATATTCCTTGAGCCCCTCGTCAGCACTTCCTTATCACAATCCTTCATCATTATCTCTGTCCCAGTAGCCTTTTAAAAAAAAAAATCCTGGTAGATACATTCACTGGGGTTCCATAACTACAGCCAGGCTGCTAGCCAATAGACAAGAAAAGAGAAAGGCACCATGGGGATTTATGGCACCATGAGGTCAAGACCACACTTTACCCACAAGTCCTTCTAACACAGGTTGAGCCGTCTCCCTACGCCCTACAGGTATTTCAGCTGCCACCGTTCTTCTGCAGCCTCTTACCCAGCACCTCATCCCCTAGCCATGACCTTACCTTTAAGCTTCTCCGCAAACCAGAAGCTTTCATACAACCCCCTGACCCTCCCAGCAACAGTCTACAGCCCCTCAGGCATGCCTTCTCCCTCTCTTAGACCTCCATCGCAGGCCCTCACTCTTTATGCTGCAGCCTTCTGGCTTGACAGGTGCTCCTTTTCTCCCTGACTTTCCCCTCTCTTTCTCCCCTTTAGCTGCTCACAGGAGTGTACAAGTAGCCTCTACCATCTAAGCAGCCAAAGCCAACCAACACTTCTGACCCCAAACTTCTCCTCCTGCTCACCCTTCCCTTCCATTTCCACTGTTCACTTTTCTTGCTGTTCCAGCCTTCCATGTACCCATACCTGCTGCAGCCTACGCCATGTACCATGGCATTAACCTGTTCTCACCTTCCACCCAAAGTGCTGTCACTGGAGGCCGGAGAGATGGCTCAGAAGTTAAGAGCATTAGCTGCTCTTACAGAAGACCAGAGTTCAGTTCCCAGCACCCTCATGACAGCTAACAATCATCTGTAACTCCAGTTCCAGGGGATCTGTTGCCCTCTTCTGGCCTCTGTGGGCACTGCATGCATGTGCTACACTTACATACATGAAGGCAAAACACTGATACACATTAAAAAAACTTTTTTAATGCTTTCAATGACTCCATGGAGCACTGTCCTAACTGTCTTCTCACTATATCAGTCTATCACTGGACAGCATGGCCCATGGCTTTCACTTGCTACCACAATCCTTCAGTCTGTTCTCTCTCACATTGTTATATCTCTGGAACTTTCTCTGGAATGGTTAATCTTGGTTGTCAATTTGACTAGATCTGGAATCAACTACAAGACAAGGTGCTGGGCATTTCTGTGAGAGATTTTCTTAACCAGGTTATCTGAAGTTGGAAGACCCAACCTAAATGTGAGTGGCAGCTCCAGGAGGCAGCCTAGAGCAAAGGTAGTGGAACAAGTTAAGCTTTTCACCTGCTTGCCTTCATTCTCGCTGGCAAGTTCATCTATCCTGTGGCCACTGCACTCCTTTACTGATAGCAGCACACACAGGTTCTTCCCACTTCCCCATGGACTGAAGGCCAGGAGCTCTCCAGCAGTCCTCCAGGCCTGCAGCACCAGACTAGTACTGCTAAAGCACCCAGTCTCATGGCCTGAGCAACTCCCAGGTTCTTGACCTCCCCAATGTGAGATGGCCACTGTTGGACTATCCAGACCATATTGTGTAAGCCAATCTAATAACACTCCCTTAAAAATATAATCATTCTGTATGTTCTGTTCTTCTAGAGCACCCTAAGACATCCTCTGAGTGACTTTTGGAAGTTCTAGGTTTTGATGTTTTGTTTTCTTCCTGTCTAGTTCATTAGTGACAACTCCAAAATTGCTATTTCTTGGTCTTTTCTCACTGCTTTGTTTTCATGTCTTTGATTTCAAAATTCAGATTCCCATTTCCTGGTCTCTACTAGATACCTTCTATGTGGGTGACACACTTGCACACACAATCTACCCACCCCCTTCTTGCGTGTTTGAGTATGACTGCCTGATTTTCCTCCAATTCCTCAGAGCACACATCAGGACCAGCCTTGCTGCTTTCTCCTTTTCACCTCGACACTCAGGTTACTTTGTTACATATTAATCCCATCTACTTTTCTCCATTCCCACTCTTCTGTCCCATTCTAACCCACAGTGGACGCCACTAAATTACCACAGAAGCTTTGGAACTGGTCTCCTCATACCTAGCATTTCCAAGAGGGATTCTGGATCAAGAAACCATTTTCCAAAATATATGTGCTGTGTATGTGTGTGTTTGTGTGTGTAGGCAAGCATGCTGCCACCAAGCACACTTACAGGCCTGTAGATTGTTTAGTACTTTTCACTATTTACTACTACTGATCATAGGTGCTTTTTTAATAGTTCAATCAATAATATAAGTTTTGAAGCATTTACAAAGAGAATCCCACACAGAATATTAAGATGCTGGAAAATGCCAGCAGAGATTTACTGTATAATATTCAAATAACTTCACATCTAGACTGCCTAACACAGTAACAGCAGTACACAGAAACATGTGCTGAGATCGCCAAAATAAGTTCTTATTCTGCTTCTGAAATTTAGCATTTCCTGGAATCCCACCCACAAATTCATTTGAAGGGCATTTTTATATGGATATATTAATATTTTATTTGCAAGAATAACTCACATTAGCATCAAGAACTTAAACACACACTTTTAACAGAGCAACCACTAAAGCAACAAATGACCCTAGCCCAGCCCTAGAATGTTGACACTCGTCTTCAACTCTGCCGCGGTGCTTCCTTCTCACACTTGTGCCTTGCCATGGGGGGCTGTTTCCCAGGGGAGCATCTCCATGTTGACTCTTAAATTCATACAGAGGAATTACAGTACTTTATACCATTTTCCTGATTTCTGAGGATTTGGAAAAAAACAAGGAAAACAAGCAATGACAGGAAGGAATTCTCACATGGTAACCAAACCATTCACATCCAGTCTTGCCCACTTCCTCCAGTCACAGAACTACACACCATCCACACTGTCACTGTGCTAGCCTTCAGACTGTTCTTAAGACAAAGGCTGGATACGTATAATGAATGAAAATGTAAAAGAACTAAAGATGCAGCTCTCCATTTTACATATCCAAGTAGACAGCTTTTCACTAATTAGCCTGAGGCAACCATGGATGATTATCCGATGGGTCTGGAGAGATGGCTCAACAGTTAGGAGCACTGCAAAGCACCTGGGTTCAGTTCCCAGCACCCACATGGCAGCTAACAACCACTGGTAACTCCAGTTCCTCCAACGCCCTCTTCTGACTTCTGTGGGCACTGCACACATAGGTATACTTACATACATGCAGGCAAAACACTCATACACACCAAGTATGCTAGCACACACCTTTAGTCCCAGCACTCAAGAGGCAGAGGCAGGAGGATCTCTGTGAGTTCAAGGCCAGCCTGGTCTACATAGTGAGTTCCAGGCCAGCTGGGTCTACAGGGAGACCCTGTCTCAAAAAGACCACCAAAAAAAAAAACCACTCATATACATAAAAATAAAGTTTAAAGCTATGTTTTTGACATTCAAAATAGAATACTGAGATAAAAATTATGAGTTTGTTGAAGAATGATGAGAATTATTTGAATTCCTTTTAACCTGCTCAAACTAGTTTCTGGATAACTCAGATCATCTTTTCTTCCCTATTGAAAAGATAACAAATATTCCTTCTCCACAGAGGGCAGAGTCACAAGGTTTGCCTCTCTACCACAAGAAAAGAAAGTGTCACAGAGAAGTGAAATATCCATATATCCATCTGAAGCCTGCCCTTCCTGAGACAGAAAAGGGAGGGGAGGAGGAAGGGAGGGAGGGAGAAAGGGAGGGGAGGAGGAAGGAAGGAAGGAGGAAGGGAAAGGGGGAGGGAGGGAGGGAAAGGGGGAGAGAGGGACAGCACCACTGCACCAACATGCACAAGGAGGTAGGGAGGGAGGGAAAGGGGGTAG
>NW_008350388.1:1290745-1296928 GCF_000622305.1 Nannospalax galili
GGAGGGAGGGAAAGGAGGTAGGGAGGGAGGGAGGGAGGGAAATGGGGGGAGGTAGGGAGGGACAGCCACTTGTCACTGAAGAAGGAACAGAGCTACAGCTCCACTCCATCCTGTTGCACAGGACTGTCCTCCGACTGGCGAGCTATGGACAGATGCCTTCTTCCGAAGCTGGCTGTACCCCCTTGCTTAGGATCATCAGAAATTTGTTGACTCTCCGTAAGAAAGGAGGAGAAGGAAGAGTCAGTCATGCCTCCCAACCAACCAGTGGGGCCTAGCTGCACAAGAGGGGGGGACTAAGTGTACCTAAGTGAAAGAAGCCAGTAGGGAGGGTCTCTCACCATTTTGTGTGGCTGCTGGGAAGTCAGGAGCCATGCCTGGATGGAGACTTTCCAGTGCAGCTTCAGAAGGGGAGCACCCATACTCCTGTAAGTGAACTGCTCTATAAGTAAGCCCAATAAACTTGCTGGTTATCCAAACTGTAATTTGTCAAAATCTTACCTCGCTTTGCCTCAGGGACCGAGGGAGGAGAGGCTGGGCATTGTTCCCGCCTCCCAGAAGGAATTTTAGCAACGCACCCTTTCTCCTGTTCCAAGTTCCCAGTTTCTTTGGAATGTGCAGCTATGATTTTCTGGCTCTTCAGCCTTCAGACATCCACTGTGAGACTCTCCAGCCTCTGCTCATGTGAGCCAACTTCACAATCAAATCACGTATCTTACTGGTCCTATCTCTCTGGAGAAGCCCAACTGATTCAAAGAGCAGCTAAGTTGAACCAGCTTGGGCCAGATGCCAGATGAAGATGTGTCAGGGGATGAGGGTGACACAAAGCTAGTAAGAACCAAGGTGGACCTCAAGGAGACAGTCAAGGAGTACCATGTGTCTCATACAACAGATAGAGAGACCTGAGTTCAACTTTACACCCAAGTTTCACTCCAGCTCCAAATGCTAGGAAACACCAAGACGACGAGGATCGAGGGTCACTGCAGAACCAAAGGCTCTCTCATAGATGTCAGGACACCTTACCTCCACTGCACCAACATGCACAAGGCCCCCCCTTTACAATACAGTTACATGCCAATTTAGAGCACTGGGGTAAGGGGGGCGTCCAGGGATTCAACAAGAGGGTTACTGAGGTACCTGAAGACTTCCAGTCCTCCCACCTCACTCACAAAATGTCAAGGGGCTTGTAAAAATACCACACCAATTTAGAGAATAAATTCTATTTTTTCTGCCAATCTGAGTACACACCTGCAACCTGGTTACACAAGCACTTTACAATCCAGCTGGTACATAGCTACCTAGCTTTATCGCGCTCACCTCCTGCCTATGGACTCTGGCTGTACAATCCTTCTCTTAATTCAGGCCTTAGCCCATGCTATTTCTTCTGTCTTGAATTCTTTCTTCTCTCTTCATCTAGTTACATCCCACAGTCTTTAGTTTACCACTCTAGAATCATTTCTAAGAAGGTAATCCTTCAAGCTGCAGTTACAAATCTCTCCTGTGCAGCCGCATGGCACCCATACTTTTGCACCATGGCACCTATTTTGTAACAGAAACTAGCTTGATCCAGGAGAGTAATCTCAATGAGAGCAGGGATCTGTCTCTTCTATCATGGTCTCTAAACCACCTTACATGCTGGGCAAACAGCAATCACTCAGATCTACTGGCTCAACCACAGTGGCTCTAAGAAAAAAAAATTATCAGAATGCACACTGTGGGCTCACCCTGGCTACTTGTACAAGAATGGATCTCAATTCCTCTACCTTAGAGGGGACAATGAAAGACATTACATTCAGTATTATGAGGAATTTTCCCAAGGACAAAGGAGAGACAGAGTTATGGGCAAGATAGAAAAATTAGTGTTAAATACAGGACGAAGCAGTGTAGACTCAGAAGAGACAGCTAAAAAATCCAAAATGACCAGCAATCTTCAGCGCTCACCTTTGCAGTCAATGTCAGCGGTCCCCTCGTTCCTGGCCATGGTTTCTAAGAGCTGTCTTACTTCTTCGGCGTGGCCGTTTCTGGCATGGTGGAGAAGCTGTTGCTCTGCTTCCGAGTTCATTTCTGAATTAAAAAATAACAGCGCTGTTATCATTTAGCAGCATAGGTAGCTTTTAGATGTCACCTGCCAGTGCGGAGAGAGAATCTTGTCATTTGCAGCTCCTAAGAGACACACACAAAAAACTAGAAATCGGGAAATAAGGAACCTGGAGTAGTTTGACTTAAATAATGATTTCCATTTCATATTTTCTTATCATGCCTCAAACTAAATAAAGTAATAACCAAATTGGAAGTATTTTTTTCAACTTTTAAAACAACTTTATTGAGAATGTCATACATGCATATAAGGTGTTTTGATCAAATCCATGCTCACTCCCTCCCCTCCAACTCCTCCCTCATCTCCCCATCACTTTATCTCCTGAGAACTTCCTGTGTTCTTTTTATTTTTTCTTAAATGGGCTTTTTGCTCTAACATTCCCCCCTCTGAAGAGGTAACGCTAAAATCTTTTAAGGATTAGATAAAAGCTCCCAAATACTTTTGACATTTTTGGCCTTTGGAACGGAGTATGTTGCCAAGAGGCCCAAGGACATTGTTAGTTTTAGCCAAGAAATTGGCAACTTTTCTTTGGGGTCTTTTATACCCTAACTGCCTAGCCAATTCCTATCTCCTGTTCTTATCAGACCATCCTCTGAACAGGTTACCCAAATTGCTGATTGGGAATCAGGACGTAGACCATTCTGGCTTCTTCCACGCTGAACAGGGACACAGGGTGAGGCAATTGACGTACCCCTTCAGTGGGTCTATCTAAAAGACTCCCAAATTGCATAACTCTTATCTGTAAAAATATGGAACGCTTCACAAATTTGTGTGTCATCCTTACCATGCTAATCTTCTCTGTATCATTCCAATTTTAGTGTGTGTGCTGCTGAAGTGAGCACCCAAATTTAAAGTACTTACGTCAAAATGGGCAAATGTTATATATAACAATCCTCAGAAGATATGGACATTTCAGTCTTACCAGTAAATATAAATAAAACACAAAATTTTTGCCCATTAGCCAAAAACAAAAAAGCTGAACATGTCTAGTGCCACCAGCACAGACAGGAACTACAAACTCACAGGCACAATGCACGCAAGCTTTCATAAGCTGCACGTGAAGAGGAAACAGTTTTGCAATACCAAATCAACTTCAAAACACCATTTATGTTGAGTATTTCTAGAACTCTATCCTACAGAAGCACAGGAGACTGTTTTATAAGCATGTTTACAACTGCATCATTTGCAATACGAGAAAAGTTCAAAACACCCCCATGTCCATCAAAAGGAACTGCTCAAATAAATCTTCAGAAAGCCTAAGAAATGGTCGCTAAGCTAGAGGATACTGGGAAGAGGGCAAGATGTGGTTCAAGACCGAGCAGCCAACAGAGTGAACACCAAGTCCCCAGCCAGCCTCCCGCCCTAATCAGCATTCCTCATGCTGCCAAGCCAGGAACCTCTCTCCAAGAGACATAGCTAGTTGTATTTCCCCAGAGCACATTCCAAGACACACACACATACACACCCGGCTCTGTCAGCAAATGATCAGATGAGCCTTACATGAGGCTAGCAGTGGATCGGGCCCACCACCTTTCTCAGTTTCCAGTCAGCTTTCTAGTCCCTTGTTCTTAAAACAAGAGCCAATTTCCAAACACAAGACAGATGAACAAAGCTTCTAAAACACAAAAGGTAGAGACCAAAACCATACGAGGAAGAAAAGCAACTAGGGAAGTCATTCAGAGAAAATGAAAACCAAGACTCTTAGTAGGGTTATATCCTATAAGAACAACTTCAAAGCTTTTCTTAGCTGTGTGCCTTTAATCCCAGCACTTGGGAGGCAGAGACAGACGCAGACGAATCTCTGTGAGATCAAGGCCAGCCTTGTCTACGCAGTGACTTACAGGCCAGCTGGGGCTACAGGGAGACCCTGTCTCAAACAAAACAAAACAATACAATTCTTAAAACTACAGGGAAAGAAGGAGTCTGGAGAGATGGCTCTGACGTTAAGAGCATTGGCTGCTCCTACAGAGGACCCAGGTTTGGGTCCCAACATCCACAAACTGTCTGTAATTCCAGTTCCAAGGAATCTGACATCCACTTGTAACCTCCACAGCCACTGCACTTATATATGCAGGGGGAAAAATACACATAAAATAAAAATAAAAATTACATAAAAAATGGTGGAAATTAAAACCAGTAAAAGTAAAGAGTTCAATAGAAGAATTAGAAAATAAAGCTGTGCTGGGCATGGTGGTGCATACCTTTAATCCCAGAAGACAGATCTCTGTGAGTTCAAGGCCAGCCTGGTCTACATAGAGTTACAGGCTAGTCAGGGCTACAAAGTGAGACCCTGTCTCAAAAACATAACCAGACAAATAAATTCTATTAAAATCTTAAAATTTCAAAACTACTTAGGTTCCTTCTAAATAAAGCTGAAAATACTTCCTAGAAAATAAAAGTATTAGGAAAACAGTACAGAGAAGTCAAATTGGGTGTTACAGGATTATAATTGCAGCACTCTGAAGGCTGAGATGGGAGAATGCTGCAAGTGCCAAGGCCGGGCTCAGTTACATAGTGAGTTCAAAGTCAGCCTGTGATACACAAAGAAGCCCTGTGAAGAAAATCTCACAGAAGTGAAGGGAATGCTAACCAACCATTACAAAGTTTCCGGTCTACAGATGAAAGACATCCACCAAAGCTCACCACCACGACATTTTAGAAACATAGGCAAAGAAAATTCTGCAAGTTTCTGGGGAAGGAAAGAATCATATAAAGAAGCAATAATCAAAATGATTGACTTCTCAAGTGCAACATAAAACAGCTAGGAAATAATAAATAGCACAAAACACTGGAGGAAATCATTTCCAATCTCAAATTGTGCACCAGTTAATCAAAAGTGCGAGTCAATAAGGACTGGCAGGGAACCCAGGACCTGGAACAGGCTAAGCACATACTCCACCAGGCGGTGCCACCAGTCCAACTCTATTTTCAGGTATGTGAGGACAAAATATATTTCGCATATGATTTCTTAGAAAACTGAGGACATGGCCTCCATTTCAGAAACCAAGAACACTGTAGAAGTGGAATACAGGAAAGTGGCAAGGGGAGTCCCTTGAGTGAAGAACTACTTGACATGTGGCTGTGTACCTGGCCTACATCATACCTAGATTTGGTCTGTCTGGACCATGTGCTAGCACCCCTGCTTCCACATTCCGCTGTCAGAAGACAATTATATCTCCTGAGAACTGTTTCCACCTATACCAGAGACCCAGAGACCTGCTGCAGAGCTCAACTGGAAATGAAGAGCAGCCCACTTCCTGAACCAGTTCCCACCAGTCAGAGGCCCAGCCCTGGTGCCGGATGTCACAGCACTGGGAAAGGCCAGCTCGCTCACATTCAGGTCTTCATTTACTCATTTCCCTTTGATAGTATTCCAAGTTCTCAGCAGACAAACCCAAACTCTGATACAGTGACTTACATTCAGAGTCATTTTCTCAGCAGACTTCTAACAGTGACCATAGTGTCTCATTTTCTCATAGCGTGCTAATTAACTTTTATACATTTACCCTGAGTTCATTCACTTGTTCACGCCAATTAAACTATTTGACTAATCATCTTAAAATTTCAATGACACTTAGGTTCCTTGTAGCATTAATGTAAAGTTTAAAAAAAAAAAAAGCATTCGCATATTCATCATGAAACCATGAAACCTTTAAAAATTCCCTGGAAGCCAGGCATGGTGGCTCATGTCTAATCCCAGCATTAGGGAGACTGAGGCAGGAGAACTGTGGCTACAAGCATAAAGTAAGACTACCACAAAAGGGGGGAAAATATGCAGATTGTCTGGTTAACCTGAATCTTTTTTTCTTTTTTTTTTTTATTTAAAATTTTATTTTTTACAATTAAAGTTACAGTTTTAACAATATACAAAATATTACAGTAATTCAGATTTTTTGGCATAATGATTACAGATTTGATAAATACAATTAATATCTCATAATAGTGATGAGGATTATACAAAAGCTATTAAAACAATTATGAGAATAAATTCTATTGTCACTTAAGTATCTAAAGCTATTTTCCTTTGCGTTCTTCCAGAATGATTTGTTCTTATTCTTTACCTTAATTTGAGGGACTTCAAGAAGATA
>NW_008350388.1:1302394-1308410 GCF_000622305.1 Nannospalax galili
ATGCAAAGGCAGATGGGGTTTGAAGAAGCCTGAAGATTTCCCAGGGAGTGGATTGAGTAGCTGGGTTGTACCCAAGAGGCCTGAGGATGGTAGTGCAGGCTAGGAGAGTTAGCCGGTGGTGCAGGCCCAGGGAAGCAGAGAGGGGTGAACTAACCTGAAATTTTAAACACTGAATAGTTTTCGGACAGGGAGATAGATGGCTCATGGGTAAAGCACTTGCCATTCAAGCCTGATGACTGAGTTTGGATCCCAGAAGCTACATAAAAAGCTGGATGAAATAGTGCTTGTCTGTAATCCTCATCCTATGGTGAAACGGGAGGTAGAGACACGAGAAGTGCCTGGAAGCTTGCAGGCCCGCTGGTCCAGAGTACAAAAGGCAGAAAACCAGAGAGACTTTGTCAAAACAAAGTAGAGGGGCTAGAGAAATAGCTCAGCAGTAAAGAGCACTGTCTGCTCTTGCAGAGGATCTGGGTTTGATTTCCAGCACCCACATGGTGGCCAACAACTGTCCTTAGTCTAGTTCCAAGGGACCGGACGCGATCTTCTGACTTCTGTGGATATTGCACGCACAGTGCACTTACATACATAAACTCAAAACATCCATACTGTAGCCTGAAAATAACTCATTCTTCTGAAGAGCTACTGGCGAGCACAGGTCACTCTGTGAAGAAGGATGGAACCTAGCATGGTGGGAGGTTGGAACGAAAAAAGGAACAGTTGGTGCCATTTTGGAAGCAGGGAACAGGAGCGGGCAAGCCAGCCTGCCGTGGACCCCATGGGGCGCTGGGGACGTTGCGAGGACCCCGTGGACCATTCACAGAACTCTATGGGGCAAGTGGAAGTGGAGGACACGAGATGACGCAGACCGTGGGCATGGCTCATGAGGGTATGGGACATGGGAGCAAATAACGTCAGTCTAAGTCCTTCAGAAGCTTCACAGTTGAGTTTTATAACCACCCATCCTTCCTTGCGATATAGGCTGTTCAACCTAGGCCAATGGGGGGAGGGGCAGGCCTTAATGGAATGGCAGGTGGAAGGCATTAAAGATACATAGTCATCACCAAGGGAAACTCCCATAATTAACAGAGGCTAGAGGACTATAAAGGATAGACAGGCATTACTAAGAGAACTAAGTATGAGACAAGCAATAAATGATGCCCAGTTCACTGCACCAGATATCACCAGAGATATAAAGGAAAGGTTAATTCAACTGGGACCTCAAGAATGGTATAGCGCTTTAATGGTTTTCCTAAGCCCTTTAATGGGACAGGATCTTTGTAACGTGAGAGAGGCTTTAGCAGCTCTAAGTGACTCTGACCAGAGTGTAAAATGTGTATGTAGAATAGCAGAACACCCTACAAGAGATATAAAAAAGACCAGACAGAAAAAAATGGTCTGTTTGGGTTACTCCAAGACAAATGTAGCAAGACTTATGTCGAGCCCAAATTCCCAAAGAAAAAATAAGAAAACCAAATTCGGTACTAAGGAGCTTCTGGAAGGCTTTAAAACTGGAAGAACAGTTTACAAAGGGCATTGAAAGAACAGAAACTGTCCCTGGGGTGCTTAAGGATCCCCAAAGACTGAATAAGGTGCATTTCTCTCCTGATAAAGGCTATGCTTGGATGGAGGCAGTTTTCCCACCAAGGCCTCCCCCAGCCAGGTATGGTCAATGAAGAGATGACAGATACAGCTATAGTCAGGAGGCAGACCAGGGCCTGCCTGACTCAGGAAACCAACAGGTGCAGCGGGGACAAAAGAAACCCCCTGCCTCCTTAGCCCAGTGCAGGTTCTAGCAACTGGAGCCAACATCTGTAAGTTTATCAAGGATAAAGGAATACAAAGAGACTCCATGTAAGATCCCCCAAATTCTGGATGACTCCAAAGGGATAACTAAAGACACTAAAGAACTAACCAAATTAATGCCTCTTGCCCATGCTATGGTACCTAACAAAGATCAATAGAGAAAAGTTAATACAAATGTATAAAACCTTTCAATGCTGTGTTAGACATTGTCTATGATTGGTTTAATATATGATGTTAACCTTCAAGCATTTTACAGATGTGAACCCCATTTCAAAGATATCTGAAGATGGGGCTGGAGAGATGGCTCAGAGGTTAAGAACACTGACTATTCTTGCAGAAGACCCAGGTTTGAATCCCAGCACCCACATGGCAGCTAACAACTGTACGTAACTCCAGTTCCAGGGGATCTGACAGCCTCTTCTGTCCTCCATGGGCATTCCACGACACGGGTGCACTTACATACATGTAAGTAATACACATACACAGAAAAAAATAAAATATTTTTTAAAAAAAGATACCTGAAGAAACAAAGGCCAGCTATAGCTGTAAGATTTGGAGTTTTATGGTTGGGTAAGATAAAAACAGAGGCTCCCAAACTATATAACTGTTAAGAAAAACTACAGTACCAGGGAGGGTTGCGCCCCTATGGGCCATTGGTTAGAGAGAGATCCTAGAGGTTCTCAAATTCACCAAGGCTACTGCCACTAATATCAGTTGTATACTAGAAAGGTCAGTAAGTCCATGTTGCTGAAGACACTGCATAATGTGAGCACAAGAGGAGAAAAAGAGATGGAGCCAAGACTAAGCCAAAATCTCCATGCCACTAGATGAATGGCTTTCATAGTGCCAGTAGGTGCTATGCAGATGGTTGGGGAACAAAGCATCCCCTATGATTCCACTCAATGATGGACCCCACATGCTGCACACTATGGACATGCCAAGCAATACCTGCAAGTGCAATAATGGCTTGACTAACACACGTACAACTGACAAATTTCTAATTGGATAAGGCCCACTCCTAGGAGTGGAACACACATCTGGTGCTGTAGACCAGGCCAATCCCCTGTGTCATGAAAGGCTACAGGCCCCAGAAGGAAAGCTGTTACAAGTATACTTTTCAATATCTTCTAGGCATTTGTATTTACATTCATGTTTCTTTAGATGTATCTACTTCCTTCCATTTGTCATTATACTAGGGGAAACACCACTGCAATAGATCAGCAGCCATGTCTTGAAGATGAACAATGGGGAGCTCCAAGAAATCACTATCTCACCACAATACAAAAGAGATTGCCCTACATCTCTCACCCCCCTCCAAGGCTCAGTGACCCTTGTGGAAGATTGGCAGAAAGATTGTAAGAACTGGAGGAAAGGGGTGGAGTGTAGCCCAGAGATGACTTATTCCTCCAAAGAGCTATGGGCAAGCGCAGGGAACCCTGGGAAGAAGGGTGGAGCCCAGCATGGCAGGAGGTTGGAACAAAAAAAGGAGTTGGTGACATTTTGGAAGCATAGAACAAGAGTGGGCAAGCCAGCCTGCCATGGATCAAGTGGGCTGCCGGGGACCTCGCAAGGACCCCTCACGCTGCTGGGCAAGTGGGCATGTGGGGACGTGAGATGAGGCAGACTGTGGACAAAAGCAATCCAGAATAGGCCACTGAGCTACGATGCCCACACGAGCTGGAGTATCCATTTCTTTGTAAGTCATCCCCCTCCACCAAAGGTATAAACTATGCAAAATTCAGATAAAGATGTGTTATGTCAGTTTGTCTACCCACGTCAGGAGCACAAGACCCTGAAGGGAATGAGGGCAGGTCAAACAGATAGCAGGAAGGAGAAAAGTTAGTGCAACACATACACATTAAAAAAAAAAAAAAAATTTTTTTAAAGAAATAGGACCGAGGGGCTGGAGAGATGGTCCAGCAGTTACAGCACACACTGCTCTTGCAAATGACACAAGTTCAGTTATCAGCATCCACATTAGGTGACTCACAATTGCCTGTAACTCCAGCTCCAGGGGAACTGACACCTCGGGCCTCCACAGACACCTGCAACTCAGGTGCACAGACACACAACAAACATTCAAATAAAACAAATCTTTAGAAAGAGAGCAAGGGGACAGAAAAGATCTAGTTTTTGCTGTAGACAGTTTAAGATTCCTGTGGGAACTGGAGACAGAGAAATAAGAAATTACCAATGAGCTGGGTGTGGTGGTTTAAGCCTGTAATCCCAGTCCTTGGGAGACTGAAGCAGAAGGAACAGGAGTTCAAAGCCAGCCTGGGCTACACATGCAGTCTGAAGTCAGGCTGGACTATATAAAACAGAGGTGGGATGAGGAGGAAGGAGGAGGGAGGAGGGCAATAGAGTGGAGGGAGGAGGAGGGAGGAGGGATGTGGGAGGTAAAGGGTGGAGGGAGGAGGGTGGACAGAGGAGGGAGGTAGAGGGAGGTAGTAGGTGGAGGAAGTGGAGGAGGAGAAATAGTTAATAACAGCTTGAGCGCTGTGAAATTCAAGAACCTATTGCTAGAGATTCCACAAGGCTGACCCACAGAGAATTTCATAGTTGTGGAGAGTTGGAATGTTGCAGATCCAGAGTCAAATTATCTTGGGCTACATTTAGACCCCTCAATAATCCTTCGCTGCCCACTTCAATGTCTGACATAACATTATGTGACTATCACATAAAACCTTTTAAAATGTATTAACAGACTACTAGCTTCCATCAAAAGCTAAGAATGTCATCAGAGAGCAGACCTATTAACAGAGATTTCCCTGCCTCTGTTGTACCTGATAGTCTTAGCAATGCATTTAAAGAAACGCCTTAATTTATGAACTTCTTTTGTAACTTCATGAAATTGTTTGCAAATTGGAACATGTTATATTGAATCAGCCTAAATTTGTGTTTCAGGGGCATGGGGACTCATGTTTGACTGAAGAATAAATTTTCACTTACTCCCTTTGAGGGGAGAGTTATGTTTCGTGCCCACTTCACAAAAGAACGGTTGTAGGTTATAATTTAAAATGTTGGGGTTGGCTTTTTACTTCCCTGGGTTGCACAGCCTCCCGTGTCCTGGTCCCAGCACCTTCCCTGGGTAAGTCCAGTGAGCCCAGCACACCTTGACTCCCCCAGCCACGTTCACCCTCCCAGCTCCCCCACTGAGTCCTCCTAGGCTGGGTACAGGCCCATTTCTTGTCTTGGCACCCCAGACACCAGGGCCAACCTCTTTGCCCAGAGCCACCACTGCTTCCTGATCCTCTGCATCCGGACCAACCCAGTTCCTCCCTACCATCCCTAGGAACCCTCTGGGCCTGGTCCTGCCCTCAACTCCCTTTACTTCCCTGGGCTGCACAGCCTCTGGGCAGCCTGGGGCCAACACCTTTCCTGGTCTCCAGGACCCCTTTGGACCAGGTCCCACCCTCATTTCCCTTTGCTTCCTGGGCTGCACAGCCTGAAGTGTCCTGGTACCAGCACCTTCCCTGGGTAAGTCCAGTGCACCCAACACACCTTGACTCCCCCAGCCTCTTTCACTCTCCCAACTCTGCTGCCAAGTCTCTCCTCCTAGGCTGGGTACAGGTCCATTTCTTGTCTTGGCACCCCAGACATGGAGGTTAACCTCCCTTCCCAGAGCCACCACTGATTCCTGATCCTTTGCATCAGAACCAAGACAATTTCTCCCTGCGGCCCCCAGGAACACTCTAGGCCTGGTCCTGCCCTCACCTCCCTTAACTTCCCTGGGTAGCACAACCATCAGCTTACTGAGACCACCATCTATCCTGGGCCCCGCTCCCAAATTCTTGAGGGCAGCATCTTTCCTGGAGGGACCCATACCTTAGGAGAAAGACAGATATCATCTGAGCCTCATCTCACTTGGGCCTCTGTGGGAACTCCTAAAGACAAAAGCAATTAGTCCGCTCCAATATAAAATTAAAAGAGAGAATCTGAAGCCTAGACCAACCAGTTTTCATGCCCAACAAGTAAACCACAAAGGCACATAAAGTTTACAAAAAGAAACAGATCTAAACTCAACAAAGGAAGGCTTGAGTATGACACAAGAATCAGAAACTACAAAGGAAATTCACATGTCAAAGTCATAGAGAAAAAAACAATATGAAAAACCAACATAATATATCCCTACCAAGTACCAATAGTCCTCTAGAGAAGTACAATGAGAACCCCCTAGAGATAACACAGGACATGGAACTCAAAAGAACAATTA
>NW_008350388.1:1308653-1311362 GCF_000622305.1 Nannospalax galili
TTAAAACACACACACAGAGAAATGGAATATGCAGGAGATGAGGGACACCATGAAAAGATCAAATCTATGTATCATAGGCCTAGAGGAAGAAGAATTTCAGGATTGTAGAAGAAAATTTTCCAATATTAAAAAAAGACATGTCCATACAAATACAAGAAGCACATAGAAAACCAAATAGACAGGACCAGAAAAGAAACTCTCCATGGCGCATAATACTAAAAACACTAAATGTTCCGAACAAAGAGTCAATACTGAAAGCTGCAAAAGAAAAACAACAAATCACATATAAAAGAAAACCCATTAGGATAACAGCTGACTTTTCAGTGCAAACTATGAAAGCCGAGGAGCCTGGAACAAAGTATTCCTAGTTCTAAATGACCACAGATGCCAACCCAAACTACTTTACCAAGGCAAAATGTCTATTAGAGCCAAAGGGGAAAGAAAAATCTTCCATGACATAAATAAATAAAGAATTCAAGAAAACCAGCCCTTCAGAGAGTTCCTGAAGCAACACAAAGAGCTGAAGAAAGGAATGGCTATACCCAAGGGGCAATGGAAAGAAATTCAATGAAGGTATAACTGTGGAAATGCACAGCTATATCAAGAATGTGAACAGAAATAAAAATGACATGATTCAATACACATCTTTCATTAATAACTTTGAATATCAATGGACTGAATTCCACAGTCAAAAGACACAGACTAGTTCAATGGATTAAGAAACAAAACTCATCTTTTTGTTGTCTGGAAGAAACTCATCTCACTTTCAAGGACAAGCACTACCTTAAGGTGAAAGGATGGAAAAAAATAAACCAAGGGAATGGTACTAAGAAAAAACAGGCGATTGCAATTCTATATCTGATAAAACAGACTTTAAAATAAAACTAATCAGAAGAGACAAAGAAGGCCACTTCATTCTGATCAAAGGAACAATGAGCCAAGAAGATATTACAATCATGAACATATATTCACCAAAATCCGGTGCACCCAATTTCATAAAAACAGTACTACAGGACTTTAAGACCCAGATTAATCCCAACTCATTAATACTAAGGGACTTCAAGACCCCATTATCGCCATTACATAGGTCAACAGGACAGAGAATTAACAGATGTATGAATTAAACAATACCATATATTAAATGGACCTAACAGACATCTACTGAATACCGAATATTTCAACCAAGTAACAAAGAATATGCTTTCTATTCAGCACCCCATGTAACCATCTCCAAAATCGACCATACACTGGGGCACAAAACAAACCTCAACAAAACTGTACTGGGGCAGAAAAAAAATCTCAACAAATGCAAAAAGATTGAAATTATTTCATGCATTCTATCAGACCACAATGCAATAAAGCCTACAATCAACACCAGAAGTAAAATCAACACCGGAAGAAGCCCTAGTCACCCCATGAATACATGGAGATTAAACAACACACTCCTGAATGATGAATGGGTGAAACCACACTCCTGAATGATGAATGGGTCCAAAGGAGAAATTAAGAAAGAAATAAAAGTATTCCTGGAACTAAACAAAAAGGACAACACAACAAAACCTCTGGGACACGTTGAAAGCTGTCCTTAGAGGGAACTTTAGCTCTAAGAGCCTACATTAAAAAATCGGAAAGAATGCAAATAAATGACTTAATATTGCAACTAATGACACTTGAAAAGCAACAACAAATGAAACCCAAATGCAGCAGACAAGAAGAAATAGAAGAAATAACAAAAAATAGAGTGGAAATTAATGAAATACAAAGAAAACAATGCAAAGAATCAAGGAATCCAAGAGCTGGCTCCTTAAGAAGATAAACAAGATTGATAGACCACTAGCCCAGTTAACCAAAAGAAAGAAAGGGCACCTCCAAATCAACAAAATCAGAGATGAAAGGGGAAACATCACAACAGACACCAAAAAGATCCAGAAAATTATCAGGAATACTTTAAAAACATATATGATACTAAATTTGAAAACCTAAAAGAAGTGGATAGGTATCTAAATGCATAGGAACCACCAAAACTAAACCACGAAGAGATTAACAGCTTAAACAGACCCATAGCTAAACCAGGAAGAAGTTAACAGCTTAAACAGACTCAGAACACAAAAAGAAATTGAAACAGTAATACAAAACCTCCCAACTAAAAAAAAGCCCAGGACTAGATGGATTTACAGCAGAATTCTACCAGACATTAAAAGAGGATCTACATCCAATACTACCTAAGTTATTAAAAAAAAATAGAAATGGAGGGAGAACTTCCAAATTCCTTCTATGAAGCCAGCATCACTATAATACTAAAGCCAGATAAAGATGCAACCACAAAAGAAAACTACAGACCCATATTTTTAATGAACATAGATGCAAAAATTCTCAACAAAATACTTGCAAACCGCATATAGACACACATCAAGAAAACCATCCACCACGATCAAGTTGGCTTTATTCTAGAAATGCAGGGATCATTCAATATATGCAAGTCAATAAGTATCATAAATCATATAAATGGGCTCAAAGACAAGAACCACATGGTCATCTCAATAGATGCAGAGAAGGCCTTCGACAAAAAATTCAACACATTTGTGTTTAAAGTCCTAGAGGGAATTGGCCTGGAGGGAACATACCTCAACATAATAAAAGCCATATATAACAAACCCCCAGCTAACATCATTCTAAATGGAGAAAAACTGGAAGCATTCCCATTGAAAT
>NW_008350388.1:1311578-1315167 GCF_000622305.1 Nannospalax galili
TGCTGGGGGCATTACTATACCAGATTTTAAACTATATTACAGAGCTACAGTCATAAAAACAACATGGTACTGGCACAAAAAATAGACCTGTAGATCAATGGAATAAACTTGAAGAACCAAATACGAGTAAATGCAATTTCAGCCACCTGGTACTTGAGAAAGGGGCCAAGACCATTCACTGGAGGAAAGACAGCATCTTCAGCAAATGGTGCTGGCAAAACTGGATCTCCACCTGTAGAAGAATGAAACTAAACCCCTATCTTTCACCTATCACAAAGGTCAACTCCAAATGGATCAAAGACCTCAATGTGAAGCCTGAAACTCTGAAACTGTTAGAAGAAAACATTACAAGACATAAGTATAGGAAAGGATTTTCTAAACCAGACAAGGTCAAGAATCAACAAATGGGGATCTCATTAAACTAAAAAGCTTGTGTACATCAAAAGAAGCAACCACAGAATGAAGAGAAAACCCACAGAATGGGAGAAAATCTTCACCAGCGACACACCTGACAGAGGTTTAACATCCAGAATATATAATGAACTCAAAAAACAGAGAATCAAGAAAGGAAGGAACCCAATTAAAAGATGGGCTAAGGAGCTGAACAGAGAGTTCTCAAAATAAGAAATAAAAATGGCTAAGAAGCATCTGAAAAGGTATTCAACATCATTAGTAATTAGGGAAATGCAAATTAAAACCACTTTAAGATTTCATCTTACCCCAGTCAGACTGGCTAAGATCAAGAGAACAAATGATACTAAATGTTGGAGAGGATGTGGGGAAAGGGGAACACTCATCCACTGCTGGTGGGGCTGCAAACTTCTTCAATCCCTATGAAAAGCAGTGTGGAGAACTCTTAAAAAACTACAAATGAACCTACCACTTGACCCAGTTATACCAGTCCTTGGCATATACCCAAAGAACTCATCCTATCACAGAGACACTTATACATCCATGTTTGTTGCTGCTCTTTCCACAATAGCTAAGAGATGGAGGCAATCTAAATGTCCCTCAACTGACGAGTGGACAATGAAAATGTGGTTCATTTATACAACGGAGTTTTACTCAGCAGTAAAGAAAGATGAAATCATCAAATTTGCAGGTAAATGGATGGAACTAGATACTCTTATACTACATGAAATAACACAAACTCAAGGAAAAAAACAAAACAAAACAAACAAAAAAGTATGTTCTCCTTCATATGTGGATCCTAGCACCAAATCCTTATAAGTGAATATGTATCCAGACATAACTACAGGAACCAGGATAATGAAAAGGAACCAGGGAAGTAAAGGAAAAGAATCTGAAAGAGAAGAACATTAGAAAACAAGTGTTAACAAGGGAGATATGAATAATAATAGGGTTATTTTAAGGGGATGTTCTCCCTCATATCCTCATATGTGGATCCCAGCACCAAATCCTTATAAGTTTATAAGTGAATATGTATCCAGACATAACTACAGGAACCAGGATAATGAAAAGGAACCAGGGAAGTAAAGGAAAAGAATCTGAAAGAGAAGAACATTAGAAAACAGGTGTTAACAAGGGAGATATGAATAATAATAGGGTTATTTTAAGGGGAGGGAGGTTATACAAGGAACCTAGGGGATAAAGGGAAAGAAGGAGTTCTAGAGAGGTGGGACCACAGACGAAGGGTATTATTAAGAGAGAAATGGAAAAAACAGGGAGACACCTTAAACGGGGAAACCATGGTGGAAGGGTTAGATAATGTGAGAGATAAAAAATGCCTGCCTAGTTTTAAAAAAAACAGAGGGAACCATGTTAATCGAACAACCTATTGACAAATTATACATACAACTACATCAAGGAATACAATGCATGTCTAGGCAAGGTTTATCTGAGAATGTTTGGTCTTTGCCCAAGCTTTATCTACATAGCACATAGTAATTAAAAGTACCAGACTGATGGAACTAACCTTATTGGGTGTTTAACAGACATACTTTGAGGTCTATATGTATACTAATTTGGTCAGGGGAACATAGAGAACAGTTTTTGCTCCTTGCCCTCCTAGGTTGACTAAGTTCCAGGGGACTATGAGCATCTCTCAAAATGTCCTGTAACTGTGGTGAGTCACCTGTCCTTTTGAGCAAGGAGGCTGTGGAGACCCCACCAGATGGTCCTGAACCAGTGTCCAGTCTGCAAAGAGGGCCAACACAGAGGAAATAGTTCCTCCATGCTTCCAAGTGAAGCCATGATTGAGTAGGGCCTTTGACTTATCTTCACATAGACGGAACTGGTAAAAGAAAGGAGCCAGGGGCTCCTCCCAAGCCCATGTTACCCTTGAGGAACAGATCCTCAAATGACCTTAAGAGTAAAAATAAATTGGTTTATCTGGACCAACTGTAGGGTCTTAAACACCCAAAAGGAAAGTATAACCAAAGATTAATGGGTGCAATATAATTTTTAAGAGTCCATATGTATACCTAAAGGCTACATAACAAGAAACAATGCCAGACAGGAGCTACCTTCTTTGAATTATTGGCCAAGGTGGCACAAGAGACTCCCAGACAGTAACCCAGCATAGAACTGGGAAAATGAACAGCAGACCCCAATCTTATCTAAATGAATATTGACAACCGATTGCTACTAGATGAGGAACAGCTGATCTTCCTAAAACAAGGATCTCTACATAGGCTGACTAGATTCAGCAGATGGACAAGCACTGGAGAATGGCTGGGGGTGTCAACAACACAGAGGACAGTAACAGGGATGACAGAGTATATGGGCTCCCGTATGTGGGAGGGGGGAGGCTATGGGAGGGTGCCATTTGGGAAGTGGGTATATAGATGAGTGAGATTGTGTGGAATGTTTTATATGATATACACACAGGATAATCAAAAAATTTTTTTAAAAAGACATATTTGAGATATTTGAGGAGGAAGCATAAAAATTTACTTCATTTTAAATAGTAGAGGTGATAAACATTACCAGCGAAATCTACCTGATGACTTTATATCCATACTCAGGTACTAAGGATCCGAGTGTAACCAACTGTGACTAGTAATCATCAGATATATAGAGATTAAAGTCACATGTGCAAACATCTGTTAGCATTAAAAATGTAGGAAACAGCATATTTTAAAATGAAATGGACATCTTCTTTTAAGGATTAAAAACTCATTCAATTTTATATCTTACAGGGTTTATACTGAGTTCAATATTGTATAACTGTATTATTTCAACTGTGAAACTAAACGTTTACAGCCACTTTTGAAAGAGATGTATATTTATTCTGGAGTGTGTTACTATGTTAAAGCTGTAATGAAATGCTTCTTCTAATCATGTGGTTCTTACATTTTAAAAAAATTACAAAAATTATAATTCTTCAAAGCATAAAATTTGCTCCTTAATAATTAGTAGATGTGAAAAACATTATCATTGAAATCTACCTGATGGCTTTATATCCATGCTCAGGTGCCAAGGAGCTCAGAAGGTAACCAACTGTGACTAGTAATAATCAGATATATAGAGATTAGAAACACATGTGCATCATAATGTCAATTGTATTAAAAATGAATTTTCTGTATGAAACTGTATTTTAATAATGAAATGGAGATGTTTTTCAAAA
>NW_008350388.1:1315312-1340857 GCF_000622305.1 Nannospalax galili
AATTGTTATTGAATATGTCAATGCTGTTGTAATGAAATGCTTCTTCTAATTATGTGGTTATTAAATAAATTTAAATATAAATAAATAATAAAATAAAATGTTGTGGTTGGTGGAGAGATGGCTCAGTAGTTAAGAGCACTGGCTGTTCTAATATGATGCAGAGACCTGAAAGTTCAGTGCCTTGCCACAATGGGAGGAAGATCATCCCATAATGACACCCTCCAAGGCTCAGGGACTTTCGTGAAAGAGGTTGGCGGAAAGAATACAAGAGCCAGAGGAAGGGTGGAGTGTTAACTAGAAATATCCTTCTACCGCTATGCCAGCAAGCTATAGTCACACCTCCTTCCCACTTCATCAAGGAGTCAGGGGGGGGGGGTCAGTTACCCCTTCCATACAATCAGTCAACCTTAGCTGTATGTGGGGAGAGGGGCAAAGGATATGTAAGCCGAGAACACCAAAAGGTGCCTCTCTCACCATTTTCTGTGGCTGTTGGGTGGTCACAGACTGTATTTGAGTGTAGACTTTACGGCACATCCATAAATGTGGGGTGCCCACTCTTCTGTAAATAAACTCCTACCCTATGCTCTGTTAAAAAATAATAAAATATTAAAACTTTTTTTTTAATTGAAAAAAAAGAGCACTGGCTGTTCTTGCAGAGGACCCAGGTTCAGTTCCCAGCACCAATATGGCAGCTGCCAGCCATCTATAACTCCAGTTCCAGGGCATCCAATGTCCTTTTCTTAGCCTCCAAGGGCATTGCACAGGTGCACTTACATACATGCAGGGACAGCTTGTGCTTAACATGTGGACAGCGCTGTGTTCAACCCCCAGTGCCAAGCAAAAAAAAAAAGAACCTAAACAGAGGGAGTTATCAGCATATAAATGGTCATTAAAGAATAAGGAGGGAGAGGAGGGAAGAATGCAGAGGCAGTTGGCTAAGCGAAATAATCAAAAGAACACAGCAAACTCCAAACTCCTTTAACATAAGTTCATTCTAAAGAGATGAGGAGGGCCTCATTTAGGATATTAGCCACCTAGGTTGTTTCTAGGTTGTGGGGACAAAGTGAGGAGTGAGGAAAGCCTTGGTATTCAAGAAAAAGGAAGCTGTGCACACATGTAGCATGACATTTGCAAGAAACCACAGAGGTCTCCCTGTCACCAACAGGCCAGCATCCTCTTCCCTGCGCTAACACACACAGCTTTATGAATCAGTAGATACTTAAGATTCACTACATTTTAGGCCTTTCTCTAAACTTCAGTAACATTCCACTGACAACCCCCAGGCCTTACACTGGGAGAACCTGAACTGTTGTAGAGAACACAATGTATAAAGAAACTGCTGCTGTCTACATTTCTAGAATGAGGTCTCACTGGCCCTCTCAATCCCAATCTCACGTTAGAAAACCACACAGCATTTTACACTGGCCCTGTCAGCCTGTAGGTCTTCTTGGGTCATTTCTCTCACCCTATGTCCCTACACTGAATATAGAGTTGAGTTTAACAAAAGCTCACATCTATTATGCCCCATTATGTTTCTGGTATCTAACACTGTACCTAGAACACAGTAGACAATCAGTTGGTCAGATGCACAGAAGGAAACTACTCTCCAAAAACAAGCAGTCGGATCTCCCCATGGGAAGATCCAGAGGCAATGCTTTGTGGGTGAACAGTTTCATCTAGTGACCTAAAACTAAGTTTCTTTCTAATATGCCAAAGGAAAACCAAAATCATGTCGACAAAAGAATATTTTAAAACTACATATTCCAGGAGTTTTAGGACTGTAATTACTGTTTGCTTAATCTGATACTTCTGTAATTTAAATACTGTAAAGTATTTAAGGGCTGAGGAGATGATTCAGTCAGAAAAACGCTTACTACCCAAGCATGAAGAACTGAGTTCAGATTTCCAGTACCCACATAAAAGCCCAGTGCTGCAGCCTGAGTCTGCAACCCAGCACAGCTGGATCCCTAGAGCTCCCTAGCCAGCCAGTCTAGACAAATCAGCAAGTTCAAGGTTCAGAGAAAGACTATCTGAAACAAAACATAAGGTAGAGGACTGGAGAGATGGCTCAGCAGTTAAGAACAGATGGCTGTTCTTGCAGTGGACCCAGGTTCAATTCCCAACACCCACATGGCAGCTAACAACTGTCCTTAATTCCAGTTCCAAGGGATTCGACACCCTCTTCTGACCTCCGTGGACATTGCATGACATGGGTGCAGGTAATACACTCGATACACAAAATAAAAATAAAATATTAAAAAACTAAGGTGGAGAGTAATCAAGGAAGACACCAGATACGACCTTTGGGCTCCACATACATGTGCACACATGCATGTGCACCCACATGCACATACACACACACCATACACCATAAACAGTATTTAATTTCTGTAAATGTTAACCTTTAGAAAATATAAAAGAAATTGTTTTTTCTGAATCAAAAGATCATCCAAATTCACGTTGTGAAGAGGTTTTTTTATAAATATTCTTGGAGCTCATGAAAGCTTGTTACAGAAAAGCATTTTGTCTGATGTTCGAGACAAGGGAACATACAAGTTGTCCCTAGGCGCAGCTGGTCAGAATGGATCTGTGCCACGTTCTAGCAGTGAACGTATTTTCATGATCTCATTCTGAGGACAGCTTTCAGCTGCTCTTTTCAGATTCACACAACTCTAAGCTCCACTTCATTACTTTTAGATTTATTCTTTAACTTATTGTGTGCATGTGTATGATGGGGTGTGGCACTCACCTGCCACAGCACCCACGTGGAAGTCAGAAGACAGGTGTGGAGTTGGTCCTCTCGTTCCACCTTTGAGTTCTGGGGCTCAAACACAAGTCTCCAGGCTTTCAGGGCAGGTACCTTCACCCACCCATCCATCTCACCAGTCCAAATTTTAGATTTCTATGATCTGAATAGCCATGAAAGAGTTATCAACAAGGGGCTAGAATGATGGCTCAGTGGTTAAGAGCACTGGCTGCTCTTGCAGATGACCCAAGTTCAATTCCCAGCACCCACATGGCAAGTAACAACCGTCCATAACTCCAGTTCCAAGGGATCCTACACCTTCTTCTGAACTCCATGGACATTGCAAGTCATGGTGCACTTACATACATGCAGGCAGTACACTCATAGTCAGAAAACAAAAATTTTTTTAAGTTATCAACTAGTTAAATGTGAGCTTCTAAACTAGGAGACTCCAGTATTTCTGCCATGCTTTTTATCTGCCAAGCCCATCTTCTTAAGGCCACCTTAGGAGCCTTCCAATTTTTTTTTTCCTGGTCTTTTTGAGACAGGGTCTCCCTGTAGACCCAGCTGGCCTGAAACTCACTATGTAGACCAGGCTGGCCTTGAACTCACAGAGATCCACCTGCCTCTGCCTCCCAAGTGCTGGGATTAAAGGCATGCGCCACTATGCCTGGTAAAGCCTTCTAATTTTTATTTCTTTTTGTAGAAAGTGAATTTATATCTTGTCTTTTAAATATTGAAAATTAGACTGGTGACCATAGTTTGTGCTACTAAGTCCTCACTTAATTTAGTAAATTTTAAGTACCAACAATTCAGACATCTCAACAAAGATCCTAAAATTTTCAGCTTAAAGGGTAATTGTGACTTGTAACATTTGGTCTGGGGTCTATTCTTTTATTATTTAAATAGCTACTTTTTAAAATTCCAGAATTAAAGACTTTTACATATTAAAAGTATAAAACGCCTAGAAAAAGCAAAGTTAATCAGCGCAAATTTACTAGAACACAAAATGTAGTATATTTAACAATGTATCTTATTGCATAGATTTTTTTTTTTTTTATGTTGTTTGCTGCTGTTCTGAAACAGCCTCACACAGCCAAGGTGTAAGTTATTCTGTAGCCCAGGCTGGCCTGGAACCTATGACCCTCCTGCCTCATACTCTATCTAGTTCCACTATGCCCAGCTAGGAATAGTTTTCAACAGATCATTTGAAAGTGAAAGTCGCCAGCTGTGGTGGTACACATCTTTAGTCCCAGAACTTGGGAAGCAGATGGAGGCAGATCTCTGAGTTCCAGGACAGTCAGGGCTACATAGTGAGACCCTGTCTCATAAAAAGAGAAGAAGGAAAAAAAGAGAGAGAGAGAGAGAGAGAGAGAGAGAGAGAGAGAGAGAAAGAAAGAAAGAAAAGTTAAGGGTTGGAGAGATGGCACAACAGTAAAGAGCTCTCGCTGCTCTTGCACAGGTCACAGGTTTGGTTCCTAGCACCCACATGGAGGCTAACAAGAACCAGTAACTCCAGTTCCAGTGGCTCTGACTAAACCTCATCTGGTCTCCATAGGCACTGCACTCATGTGGTATACTTACAGGCAAGAAAAACACTCATTCATATAAAAAATAATAAATCTTAAGTGAAAAGTCAAATGTATCCATGCCAAAATAACTCAAAACATAACATTTAATTATACATCATAAAACCTAAGTATGATGGTTCCTCAAAAATTAAACATAGAATTACCAAATGGTCTAGCCCCTTCAAAAGAAGGGAATTTGACAAGCACTTGTATACAGATGTACATAGCAGTATTATTCAGAATATCTAAACAGTTGAAGCCATCTAAATGCTCACTGGCAGACAAATGGGAAAACAAAATGTGGTAAATACAGAATATACTTAGCCTTTAAAAAGATTCTCTGGGGGACTGAGCAGATTCTCTGACTCAGAGGTTAAGAGAACTGTTTGCTCTTGCGGAGGACCTGGGTTTGCTTCCCAGCATCCACATGGCAGTTAACAACTGTCTGTAACTCCAATTCCAAGGCATCTTGACACTCTCTTCTGACCTCTGCAGGCACTGCCATGACATGAGTACACTTACATACATGCAGGCAATACACTCATACACATAAAAATACTAAGTTTTTTTTAAAACTATCTTCTGGGAGCTGGGGAGATGGCTCAGCAATTAAGAACACTTGCTACTCTTACAGAAGGCCAGAGTATAGCTCCCAGCATCCACATGGCAGCTCACAGCCATCTGTAACTCTAGTTCTAAAGGACCAGACACTGTCTTCTGGCCTCTGTGGGAACCAAACACATGTGGTACATAAACATATATGCAGGCTAAGCACTTATATGCATGGTAAAATAATAAATTTTTAAAAAGATTTTCTGGAGCCAGGCATGGTGGCACATGCCTTTAATCCCAGCACTTGGGAGGCAGAGGCAGGTGGATGTCTGAGTTCCAGGTCAGCCTAGTCTACACAGAGTTTTCCACATCAGCTGGGGCTACAGGGAGACTGTCTCAAAAAGACAAAAAAAAAAAAAAAATTTCTGGGACATGCTGTAACACAGGTGAACCTTCAACACATTATGCTAAGTATAACAAGTCAGACACAAACCAGCAAGTATTGTATGATTCCACTTACACTAGGACTAGAGTAGTCAAATTCGGAGACAGAAAGTAGAGTTATATGCAGTGATGCACACCTGTAATCCCAGCACTCAGAAGGCTGAAGCAGGAGAATCACAAGTTGGAGTTACACATAAGGAGTGTGGACCCTGTCTCCAAAAGTAAATAAAGTTTTTAAATAGATATACTAGAGACTGCAGAGATGGCTCAGCAATTAACAGTACTGGCTATTCTTGCAGAAGACCCGGGTTTGAATCCCAGCAACCACATGGCAGCTAACAACCATCCAAAACTCCAGTTCCAGGGGATCTGATGCCCTCTTCTGCCCTCCTTGGGCACTATGCCCTTACACACAGGCATACCACTCATACACATAAAATAAAAATAAAGTTTTGTTTTGTTTTTTGTTTTTGTCTTTTTGAGACAGGGTCTCCCTGTAGCCCCAGCTGTCCTGGAACTCACTATGTAGACCAGGCTGGCCTCGAACTCACAGGGATCTGCCTGCCTCTGCCTCCCAAGTGCTGGGATTAAAGGCGTGCGCCATCATGCCCGGCAAAAATAAATTTTAAAATAATTAAAAGTATATACTAATGCCAGGTATGGTGGCACGTGCCTTTAATCCAGCACTCCCAAGGCAGAGACTGGTGGATCTCTGTGGGATCAAGGTCAGTCTGGTCTACTGTAGGTAGTTCCAGGCCAGCTGGGGGGACAGAGAGACCCTGTCTCAAAACAAAGATAGACTAAGGCTGGAGAGATGGCTGGTTCCATGGTTAAGATCACTGGCTGCTCTTGCAGAGGATCTAGGATCAATTCCCAGAACCCACATGGTAGCTAAATGTCCTTAACTCCAGTTCCAGGATATCTGATGCCCTCTCCTGGCCCTGTGGGCACTGCACTCACAGGTGCATTTACATACATGCAGGCAAAACACTCATATACATAAAATAAAAATAAATCAAAAAGTTTTTTAAAATAGTTAATAGTTGCCAGTAGCTAAGAGAGAGCAACAAATGAACTGTTCAATGGATGTAGAGGATCAGGTTAGAGGATGAGAAAGTTCTACAGATGAAAGAGCCTCCTTATCCAAAAAAAAAAAAATCATTAACACTGTAAGATGTTATGATTACAAGCAGAGCACTTGCCTAGAAACTGTTAAGTCTCCAGATTTGACTTCCAGCATCACAAAGAAAAAATAATTGGCAGATATTGGTTTTATGCTTGGCATACATTAACAATATATTTTAAATACACAGTATAGTAGGAATCTGAAGAGAAGGGAAATTAAATACCTTCTAAATAAATGTTTATGAGCTAAATCTTAAAAGGCATTCTAAGAAAACTGTACTTAACTCTGCATTCCAAACTGGTTAGATGCTTAATGATATTTTTCCACACGTTAAATTCTTTTAATGCAAAGAAAGGATAGAAAATTAAAGTCATAATGTAAAAAGTATGGGAAGGGTAAGAATTTTTGTCCTAAATCTTATTTCCTAAGCAATCTATAAGCTTTCACACACAGTTACGGCAACATTTGCAATGATCTAAACAATTAAATGCATTTTTGTTTTAGAAATTCAACACCAATAAACAGGTTCAGTTAATCTAACCCTAATTTTGGAGTTGAGAAAACCAAAACTCACAAAATCAAAGTTACTTGCAAACTTTGACAGCAGGTCCACAATGACAGTCTAGAAAGTCTAATCAAGGGGCCAAATACTGCAATTCATTTCATAAATTTCAAGTCAGTAACTGAAATTAAAAGCCACTAACTCTAGTCATTGTTCCTGTGTGAGCACTAAAGATGAATCTAAATTTCAAGCTTTATTAACTGAAAATATATAAAACTTGTCCATTTAAGAAAACAGTCATAAGACCTGTTTCAGGAAGCACTCTAGCGCTGTTTTAAGTTATAAAATAAAGTTTAAATAGCTTAACTCTTCACTTGGTGAAAATTTTTCCTCTAACTTCCTCAAGAAGGCTATGCCCTGATAATGAGCATTATTTTTATTTTATTTTATGTGTATGAGTTCTTTGCCTGCATGTATGTAAATGCACCGTGTGCATGCAATATGCATGGAGACCAGAAGAGGACATCGGATTCCCTGGAACTGGAATTATTGTTACCCGTCATGTGGGTGCTGGTAACAGAACCCAGTTCCTTTGGGAAAGCAGATAGTGCTCTTAACTGCTCAGCCATTTCTCCAGCCCCATGAGCTTTACTGAAGGAAAAATAAGTCTGCCATGCTTATATCACATGACAGTCTGCAAACCACAGAAATCAAAGCTACAGCAAGTTGCTGTTCACATAATTAACATTTACATCACCTCCTGCGTATTAGTCAGAACTCATGCACTTGAATACACACAGACAATAAAAGAGCAACTACCCACTTAATCGGTATTCCATTTGTTTGATGAAAATTAAACAGGCGTCATGGCTTTTCTTTATCAAACTGCTTAAAACTGTATTTTTATTTGCTTCAATAATCAAGAAGGAACCCTTAGATGCACTTCTGACTTCAATTTCAACTTGAGAGATTCTGGAAAGCATCTACAGAAGCAAAGGGTGGACAAGTCTCAAACTAGATAAATGTTTTAGTAATAAAAATACTAACAAGGAAGTTGATGGGATTTTACCTTTTCACAATAAAATGTCTTGAAACCTTGGACAAAATGATTTTAAGTTTCTCCCACTTGACTTCATACTTGAAAATTATCTTGCAAACCAAATTAAAATCACATTATAATGCTGATACATCACACCTGTGCATTATAGAAATTTCTTTTTAAAGGGATTTTTTTTTTTTCTTCTGAGACAAGAGTCTGACTATGTTGCCCAGGTTGGCCTCCAGTTCCTGGGCCCAAGGGATCCTCCTGCTTCAGCCTCTTGAGTAGTTAGGACTATAGGCTTGGGCCTTCATGCCTACTCTTAAAGGAAAACTAAACACAAAGCACACATGTGGCTTACTTTCCACTGACACATGATAGGGAAGTGTACAGTAAGGACTACTTTCACTATATAGGAATTTCTTATTTGCAAGTTCATGAACAAGGGAACAGGGAGGAGCCTGGTAAATTCCCTATTCATTATCCTTTCTCTCCTACAGCTCCTTAATACTGATAGTACCACTACATAACTGGGGAAAGAAACAAAATGAGGAAAACCTCCCTAAGTCTAGTGATCAAGACCAATGAAGGCAAAAACCATGGCACCAGGAATCATAGTACAGACACAATGTAAGACACACCTTTTCATAATCTGTGTTTTTGCTATGTGTGTGCATGTTCATGCATGCAGCACGTGTGGAGATCACAGGAAAACTTTGGGTATGGATCTTGACCTTCACCTTGCTTAAGAAAGGGTGTCCTGTTCAGGACTGCATACACCAGCTAGCTAGCCTTGGACCGGAAGCCTTCAGGGATTCTCTGGCCTCCACCTCCCATCTTGCTCCAGCAGCACTGGATTAGAGTACAGGCATACTAAGGCACCTGGCTTTACAGTTTCCAGTGACCCGAACTCGAGTCCTCACACTTGTACAGCAAGTCATGTCCAAGCCATCTCCCCAGCCTTCTCAGTATCTTTTCTGAAACTTCATTAATGAATCATTAGATTAAAACTACACTGGTGTTTAAACCTTCTATTTCTAGGAATGCAAAGAATTCACAAATCCAATCAACACATAGAAAAGCAATGACAAAGTTCCATTTAAACAATTCAAACTTCTCACAAGCAGGGGCTATCTTCTCTGTATTTCACCACTTGATTTCACCTTTTTCAGAGAGTGCTTATGAAGCACAGCTTCTTATGTCAACAGATAAGAAAATGCCACAACAGGCCTGGTGAAATAGTGTGCAATCAGAATCCCAACACTCAGGAGGCAAGGCAGGAGAATGGCCAGCCTGGGCTAATGAGACAAAAAACAAAGATTACCACAACAGAGTTCCAACTAAAAAGCACTGTGATGAAACGCACAGCTATCTGTTGAGAGAAAATTTAACATTTAAATAGACACTGCACTATGTTATCCCTCAAAAGAGACTGTTCTTTTATTAGGTTGTTCTTCTATAACAGTAACGGTTCCCTTAATGGAATCCAGGGGAAGGAGAACTTGAGACTGCTGCCCAGTTGATGTGAAGGGTGTAAGCACCGTTAATAATACCTGCAAACAAGAGTAGCCTCCGGGGACAGGATTAGCCAGCTGCCTTACATTTCTGTTGATGCACAATGAACACTTAACAGTGGCACCAGATAAAAGACTTCTAAGAACCCTACATTGAGATACAGCTATTTCCAGTAAGTCAATTTCTAACCGCTCTTATTTTGATTACCAGCTGCTGAGCGCTGTGGGAGTTTACTGTGCCAGGGTCAAAAGAAAGATAAGTTTTGAAAAATGAGTTCTACTCTCAGCTTTCTCCCTGTAGGTTGTACGTGGAGCCCACCTAGCAGCTCAGAATTAGGGGATTAAAGAGGGTGGCGTTTGTAGCCATTCCGTAGTAACAGACCATTACAATTTCAGCTGAGAGATTCAGAAGTTATCAACCAAAGGGGAAGGAGAGAAAAAAAAAAAAAATCACAGGGTTAACAAGCGAACACTGATGGCCCTCAACTTGAAAACTTCCCAAATGCTAAGAGGTGGGGATATTCCAAACTCTATATCCACGATGAATCTTCTAGATTCATTACTGACTGCAAAGCTATCTAATTCTGTAATCGACCATCCTCACAAACTGAATGGCTACATCTGCAATATTCAGGCAACTGAACGCCACAATTCCAGCTTCTTCAAGCCACCCTGACACCTGCAGAGTCCAAGCAGAAAGCCCACCCAACGCCTCCTGCGGTCACAGAGCAGAGAATGGGGAAGGAGAGCGGCCCTCCGGGTTTCCGCTCAGCAGCTGCGGTCATTCGGCTAAATTCCCTTCCCTTTTCCGTCCGCGTAGGAGAATCCGCCAGGCGGAAAGAGGCACAGTGGTCACATGGGCGACGCGTGACTCCCACTGTCAATCAACGGCCGGGCGGGGAGGAAACAAGTTAGGACGCGCACCGGAGCAGGTGAGGCGGGCGCGCGGCGGACAGCGCGGAGGGGCTCTGGAGACTTTCCAAACCAAGTTCCCGTGGTGCCGGGACGGCCTGGACGACAGGCCGGAACCCCAGCCCCGAGCCCCGGGCGCCCCAACACCGAGCCCGCCACACCTGGGAGCTCCCGAGGCGGCGTCTTCACAGGCTCGGCGTCCCGACCTAGTCCAGAGACGCGCCGCGGTCTCAGCTCAGCGGAACCGAAGGTAGCGCGGCTTTGGAGGAACGCCGGCCCACCAGGCTTGTTGGCTCCCGACAGGCACGTGACCAGCGCGGGTCACGCCCCTAGACGGCACGCCCTCTGGTCACGCCCCCTTGACTACGGCCCGGCCCGTAACAGTCTGGAGAGGACCTGGTTGGGGGAATGCGGGCTTGGTCCTCGGCATCCGCAAGGACCGTACCTGCGCGCCCCTCCCACCCACGCCCCGAGGCTAAAGAAGCAGGGGATCCGACCTGGGAAGGATCGAGCCTGAGCTACATACTGTAGGTTAGTGCTGTGCAGACTGGATATTAGACATCACCCAGAAGTCCAGATTTTTTTTTTAATTTTGCTTTGGTCGTGACTCGACCCAGGTGAACTTAATTGAACTAAATTAGCTGCACCTTTTTCTTTTCACGCGTCTAAAGACGACGGTAAAATGTCATATGGGTGTAACGGTTAGAATATAGGTATGCTTGAAGGATGCATAGAATTAAGAATTTACAAATTTCCCTTTGCTTTTCCCCCACTAAATCTTTCATAAACAGTCCACCTTTTCATGGTAGAGTGACCGATTGGTGTAGAGTTACCACAGACCCTATAATGTCAAGGCTCAAACTCATAATTACAACTTTTTGAGAAAGATGTATGCATAACTCAAAAGACAGGAAATTACACATTAATTTTTCTACTTTTAATATTTTGAAAATAAACTTTCTGTTGCAATAAAAAAAGAATTAACAAGCATCATTTTAAAAGGACCTGTAGTTCTTTAACACCAGTCAAGTCTAGAAACCTGTACTGAGAACCTGTTACACACAAGTTGCTCATTAAACTGGGTGTGATACATCACACGTGTCTGCCAAATGTGACAGATCTTTAAGAATGATGTCTTTGGAGAACAGAAGCAGCCTTGCTTGAGTATTGCAGGCTGACATCTTTTCTTAATAAAACAGTGCTGACTGGCACCATGTTTCAATTATGAAATGTGTGGTAGTTAAGGCAGACCTGTTCCTCTGTTTTTTTTGTGGGTTTTTTGTTGTTTGTTTGTTTGCTAAGAATACTGAGCTTGCTGGGATGGTGGCACATGCCTTTAATCCCAGAATTTTGGGGGCAGGCAGATCTCTGTGAGTTGGAGGCCAGCATGGTCTCCATAGTGAATCTAGGCCAGCTGTGACTACAGGGAGACCCTGTCTCAAAAAGACCAAAATCATCATCATCATCATCATCATCATCATCATCATCATCTTGTGTAAACTTTTCCTGGGTAGATGCAAATGTCTACTCACCCGCAGGTAGGGCATCAACAGCAGACCAAAGAAACACTTCTACCACAGTCCATCATGGTGAACCCATGAGTTTATTGGGCTTACTTACAGAAGCATGGGTTAGGGATTACTTGCAGGAGTGTAGTGAACCCCCCCCCCCCCCAGAGCAGCCACATCACCAAAAAGTCTCACCCCAGCACAGATGACAACTTCCCTATAGCTGCATAGATGGACTTTCCCATTCAGTTAACCTCCCTCTCTGTGTACTCTAGCACCTCTGAAACCATGTACAGCAGAGGCAGAATTACATACAACTGGAAGATAAGTGTAGAAAAGAGAGGCTGGAATCTCAGATGAGAGTCTAAGGACCCTCTCCATCCCCTTCTGTGAGGAAATG
Source organism: Nannospalax galili (assembly GCF_000622305.1). Lineage (NCBI taxonomy): Eukaryota > Metazoa > Chordata > Mammalia > Rodentia > Spalacidae > Nannospalax > Nannospalax galili. The sequence continues at coordinate 1,327,627 of NW_008350388.1, forward strand.
TCAGCAGGCCTGATGTTGCAAAGGACCCAGGTTTGATTCCCAGCACCCACATGGTGGCTAACAACCATTTGTAACTCCAGGTCCAGGGGTTCCAACGCTCTTTTCTGATCTTTATGGGCACTGCACAACACGGGTGCACTTACATATATGCAGGCAATACAGTCATATGCATAAAATAAAAATAATAAGTATTTTTTTAAAAAGATGGTAATGGCTAAGCAAACTCGGTGGAACATAACTTTAATCCCAGCATTTGAATGCCTCAAAAAAACAAAAGATGTAATGACTGTTCAGAGGATACCATTCTACAACAGTCTTCATAGCCAAAATAACTATTGAAATATTGAAGTATTTTTTTCACAAGAACTTTCATTCTCATTGTGATTTTATTGCTTAAATTCGTGAGTCTCCCTTTACAACTCCCTTCTTCAGTTTGTAAACGGAAAATCCCTAGCCAATGGGAGAATGAAATCTTAATCATTACTTAATGGTTAATGGGGGTGGGACTGGAGAGATGGCTCAGCGGTTAAGAGTGTTTGCCACTCTTCCAGAGGACCTTAGTTATGTTCCCTGAACCTATGTCAGTTGGCTATAACCACCTGTAACTACATATCCAGGGCAACTGTTGTCTTCTTTTGGACTTCATGGGTACCTTCACTTACAAGTGCACGTAACCACAGATAGACACACATAGACCCATAATATTTTTATTATTTTTTATATGTATAAGTGTGTTGCCTGCATGTATGTAAGTGCACCTGTGTCGTGCAAGGTGCCTGCAGAGGTCAGAGAGGGCATTGAATCTTCTGGAACTGGAGTTACAGGTGGTTACATGGGTCCTCTCCAAGAGCAGCCAGTGCTCTTAATCACTGAGCCATCTCTCCAGTCCAGCATTTTCTTTTTACTTGTACAGATTTTTTTGTTGGTTTTTTTTTTTTTTTAGTGGTGGTGGCAGTGTTTTGTGTTTTGCCTTGTTTTGGGTTTTTTTGTTTTGTTTTATTTTTGAGACAGAGTCTCTCCGTAGCCCCAGCTGGACTGGAACTTACTATAGTAGACCAAGCTGGCCTGGATCTCACAAAATTCTGCTTGCCTCTACTTCCCGAGTGCTGAGATCAAAGGTATGCCATACCACGCATCTTTGTACAGGTTTTTAAAAACATAGTGATGAGACAGGAGGATCTCTATGAGTTTAAGACCAGTCTAGTCTACATAGTGAGTTTCAGGTCAGCTGGGGACTACAGGGAGACCTTGCTTCAAAAGGACAAAAAAAAAAAAAAAGTGATGATATAATAAAATTCATTATTCTAGAACACTGCTATCTTTTGGAGCGTTCTGTAATGATATTGTTCTATAATTCTATCTATCTTATCCAGTCAGGACCCACATGTAGCTATCAAACAGTTGGAATGTAGCTTGTGTAATGAATTTTTATTTTAACTTTAAACTTAAACAGCAGCATATGGCTTGCAGTTGCCATTCAGACAGTACAGCACTACAATTACAATCATGTTGTCCCCAGTTGTAGCATACCCTGTTTCAAGAAGCATTTGTAAAATGTAGAGCCTCTAGACCCAGTTAATAAGTGTATCATGTTCCTCTCTGAGCATAAGGGCCAGCAGGCATTTACCTTTCAGATGGAGCAGAACAGAGCAACTGTAATCCCTGTCTACAATGTGTGTAAGTAGGAATGGAAATACAACGCATGCAAGGAGGAATGTGGATATGAAATGGAAGCTCTGGAGTGATGGGAAAGGGATCAGAGAGTGGCTCCCGGTGACCATGCCATTCCCATGCTCACCTGACCTGGACCGAAAAAACCAGGGAACCTAAGAGCAGGTGGGCTCCATCAGAATTTTCCATTGCCTAGCTCAGGTAGGACTCACTTTGGATTATTTGGTTTCTCTCAGAACCCCTTAGAAGCCCATGCTTCATTACTATTTTCCCTCTCCCACGTCCGTATGAGTCCTTAGAGAATAGGAGTCTCCTCAGAACCCACTTCCTAAGGTCTGTGTCCCTTAAACACCCCAGAATGCACCTCATGTGTTGAATGTTTTGAAAGCATCCCCCTGGTGCCAATGTGACTTTGAAGTGCTGCAGGAAGCTGAAGGCTTAAAAGGAGGGCTTTAAGGAGACTGTGGAGAGGGCATTGAGTAATTACTGCCTGGAATGCTGAAAAGTAGGTCAGATGTCATCAGGCAAATCCAGATAAATTGTTGACTGGGGGGAAATTAACCATCCTGCTGTCTCATATTAAAGACTTTGTAGTAGTGTTAACTACAGACTACCAAAGCTATGAGGTCTTGTGGGAGGAGGCTTTCTTCCTTAGAATGTGTGGGTTTTTAAAGATCATTTGTACCATTAACCCCCAGTTTATTAAACAACTAAAAGGAGCTGCTGTTTTCAGATACTAAGTTCTTTGGATCTAGACTTGATTCTATACCTATGTCTTTTCCTAGGAGTTCCATCAGCCTGCCTTCCACCAAAGATTGATTTTGCTGGCTCTTAACATAAAAAATTTAATAAGGATGCCTATGTCTGTACACTTTTTTGATTACAATTAACAAGCGAAGACTGGCTAATGTAAGCAAATCAGGAATGTGCCTCACAGCCACCAAAGAAGCATCTAGCCTTGTGAGAGCTGGACTAGGGCACTTCTGGAGAGCTGAGAAAGAACTAGTCTACCCCTCTTCAGGATGGACTGCAGGCAAAAATACATTCCAATTAATTTGTATATATTTGTATTTTTTGTCTTCATAAGAGATAAATGAAAACAGGGAAGACTTTCGTGGTTTCCAGTAAGACCTAGGTCCCTTGGGCAGTATTTCTACTGTACATTTAGCCCTTCCTTTTATTCGTTATCAATACATCCTGCTTTTCCATCCATAATTGTCTGGTGAGGCAGTGTGCCTGACAGGACTAGTCCTTCTTAGAGCTCTCTGAAAGCCTGCTCTCCACACACCTCCATTGCTCTCATTTGTTTATTTTTGAGATTGGGTCACATAGCCCAGGCTGGCCTCCAATTAGTGAATATTGTACAGCTGAAGATGATCCTGAATTTATCTTCCTGCTCACACCTCCCCAGTGCTGAGATTATAAGCATGTGCTGCCATGCCCAGTTGATGTGGTACTAGGAATCGAACCCAGAGCTTTATGCATGCTAGGCACTACTCTGCCAACTGAGTTACTCCCTGAGCCCCATTGCCGCCTTAGTGGGATCTCTCTTGGCCCAGCCATGGAGCAGGATCAGGGCCTAGCTAAATAGTACCTTCCTATTAGCCTTTAAACAGATCTGGTAAATTCACTCTGTCCCACGGAAAAGCTCTCTGTTGTGTAGCAGTGAACCACTTAGGTTTTGCGCTTTGATATATTTGGCTGTATTCCTCAGAATTCAAAGTGCAGTCGTAGCCAGTGTGCGTGGGTATAGAGAGGGAAGTAGAAGCAGAGAGAAAGCAGAAGCCCTGGGACATCAGGAAGGAAAGGAGGATGGTCCAGGACAGCAGAAGAAGCAAGAGCAAGCAGAAAGAATGGCTAAGACCCGAGAGTGGGAGCACCGGGGCAGGGAGCAGAGGGTGATGTTCCCTGCTGAAGGGGGCTTAACATGGCAGCTGACCTTCCTCAGCCACATAGAGGGCTCTCATTTTATTTCTTTGTATTGTTGCAATAAAGTTTGATTCATTACCTGATATAATCTAAGTGTTTTTCTGTCCCTGAGCCAAGAAATAGCTTAATAAACCATCATTAACCTGCTTTCTTCTTCTCATCTCCTACGTTCTGAATCTCTAACAAACAGACTTGTCAAAAACCTTTTTTCAGTATCTACCCTGTAATGCTTAATCTTGCCAACTTGCTGGGATTTAGAATCACCTAGAAGACAAGCCTTTGGGAGTGACTAGGAAGGTGATTCCAAGAAGGTTTAACTGAGGAGGGAAGACCCCCCCTTAAATGTGGTGGCACTATCTGTGGATTGGGGTCTTGAACTGAATAAAAAGGAGAAAGTAAAAGAGCACCAGCATTCATCGCTCTCAGCTTCCTGACATTCTAGAAGCAATGTGACCAGCTGCCTCATGCTCCTACGATCATGCCCTTCCCCCATGATGAACTGTACCCTTAAACCGTGAGCCAGAATAAACCCTTCTTTTCTACTTTAAGATGTTTTAGTCAACTGTTTTGTCACAGTATCAAGAAAAGTAACAAGGTGCCAGAGCAATGGCTCAGTGGGTAAAGACACTTAGCTGCCAAGCCGACAATCTATGTTTGATCACTAGAACATACATGATGGAAGGAGGGAACCAACTCCTGCAAGTTGTCCTCTGACTGCCTTACACAGTGTACACTGCATGGGCATGTGCACATACACAGACTCAGTGAATAAATGTTTTTAAAAATATTTTATTATTTTTATTTTATGTATATGACTATATTGCCTGCATGTGTGTAAGTGCACCCATGTCTTGCAATACCCACAGAGGTCAGAAGAGGATGTCGGTTTCCCTGTAACTAGAGTTAAGGACAGTTATTAGTCACCATGTGGGTGCTGGGAATCAAACCTGGGTCCTCTGCAAGAGCAGCCAGTGCTCTTAACTGTTGACCCATCTCTCCAACCCCCACAAATGGTTTTTTAAGTAATTCACACGACTTTCTTCAGGGTCTCTGCTGTACTTTGCTTTTCTGTGACTTCTAAAATATACCTCTTTTCCAGACTTCTTTGAACACCCACCATTTATTCATGAGTCATCCGTCAACCCCTGGTACAGCCATTTCAAAGTGATTACTCTGGATGAGTTACTGCAGCATGTGATTTTATTTCATCCACCGAAGTCACAAAGATCTAAGGAAAGACATTTTATGGCCAGTCTTAGTCTGAATTGAAAGGCTGAGTCAAATCACAGACACCTGGTTCCTAAATTTGGAAGAGTCATCAGAATCCATCTAGTCCAACCGCAAACCAAACCAACCTCAACCACATTCTGAAGTCTCCTCAGGCTAGGGCTGGAAAATTTCCAGACTGGCAGATCACTACTTCAAGGTGAAGACTAAAGTATTCTCTTTTTTTTGCAATATTATTACTGTTGAAAGTTCCTCTCAGTGGGGTGGGGTAGATGACTCAGTCTGTAGAATGCTTGTTTGTTGAACAAACATGGGGACCTAAGTTTGAGCCTTAGCACCCATGTACAAAACTGAGCGTCAGGTGTGCACTTATAATCCCAGTGCTGGGAAAGTGGAACAAGAGCCCTGGAGCTCACTGGCCAGATAGTCAACCCAAATCAGTGAGCTCCAGTAAGAGACCCCGCCTCAAAAATAGGATGAGGAATGATAAATGAAGATACCTGATACTTACTTCTGGCCTCCACATGCATACACACAAAAGAAATTTTAAAAAGAAATAGAAGTTTCCCTTACTGAGGTAAGCACCACACAACTCTCCCCTTGAGTTCTCACTGTACAATTGAAAGCTGAGCACAACAAGCTCAGACCCCCCACTCACAGACTACTATTCTCGGCGTTTAGTAATGGTTAGCCTTGAGCTGTCTTTGGCTTTTTTTTCTAGGCTTGCATTCCCAGATGTTCCAAAGCTGTCTTTATGTGCCAGCTGGTCTTTAAATTGTGATATGCAGTTAGTACCTTTCTTTCTTGAATCTAGTTGCCAAAATTAAGGAACTTAAACCATTTGATGACGCTACGGAGTGTAGAGGAGCTGTATCAAGCCCTGTTAACACTGACTTGGCTAAACTATGGCTTTTGAAATCTAGTTTTTCATCTGCAGTATGTCTGACCTCTCCACTGCCCTCTGGTGGTAACTGATTTTCTCCCAGTTAATAGAAAAGGTTGGGACTACAGGAAGAAAGGCTTTTGGGAGGACAGAGGAGAAATAAAGAGGGGCCAAGAGAGGAGACTGACATATTTGAGAAAGTAGATGAAGGGATGCCGCAATGAAATGGTACGTTTATACATAAATTCCTGAAGTCATGAAATTTAAATCTAAATTAGAAAGCAACGTGTACATATAGCAAAAAAAAAAAACACAAAAGGATTGGGACTGGAGAGATGGTCCAGTGGTTAAGAGCACTGGCTGCTCTTGCAGAGGACCTTGGGCTCAGTTCCCAGCACCCACATGATGGCTAACAACCGTCCATAACTCCAGTTCCATGTTATTCGACGCTTTCTTCTGGCCTCCATGGGTGTTGCATGCATGAGTGCACTTATATATATGCAGGCAAAACATTCATACACATAAGATAAAAATAAACAACTTTTTTAAAAGGATCCTAATAGTCCCAAACATCATAAGTAAAATAGATTCTAAAGGATTAGGGAGGGTTTGAATAGAGATGACATACAGTTGTGGCAGTATTTACCCTTAGCCTTAGCTTTGGGTAGGAAACACCAGGAAATGGATTGTGAGTACTTTCAGCATCCTGGAGAGATCCAACAGGAAATGGAAATTCAGAGGGCAAGAGCTCAAGGATAGAAACAGATTTTTAGGTCATCTACTAATACCCATGGTGGCATATAGGATTACCAATGGAGAGAAGATTGGGATAATGGCAGGTAAAGATTTTTTCCAGCAGAGAAATTGTCATTTATTCTTAACTCATTAATTCATTAGTCAATTGATTTGTCAACTTAGTAAATCTCATTATTTTGTAACTAGATATATGTGCAAGGTACTATATTAGATTTGATCAGTGAAAATAAAAGATGAATCTGATGAGTCCTTCATTTCAAGACTTAATCTTAATGCATATAAGACAATAAGATTTGCAAATCATCAAGTATATGGAAAGATAGAAAATAATTTTTAGGGCTGGTGAGATGGCTCAGTGGGAAAAAGTGTGTGACCTGTAAGCCTGATAACCTGAGTTTCATCCCCAGAACTCACATAAAGGTGGAAGGAAAGAACCATCTCCATAAAGTTGTACTCTGACCTCCACATGCACACATGCATCACAAAATAATACTAAACAAAAAATTTTTAAAGATTTTTTTTTTGCTGTGTTTTGAGACAGGGTCTCACTATGTAGCCCTGAATAGTCTGGAATTCCATTTTGTATGGCAGGCTGGCCTTGAACTCACAGAGATCTGCCTGCCTCTGCCTCCTGAGTGCTGAAATTAATGGTGCGTACTACCATGCCCAGTGGGGGATGGGATTAAAGCCATGAAAGAAGTGCTTATTTGGGGCTGGAGAGATAGCGGTTAAGAGCGCTTGTGCTATTGCAAGAGGACCAGAGTTTGTTTCCCAGCACCCATGTCAGGAAGCTCACAACCACCTATAACTCCAGCACCAGGGGATGTATTGTCTTCTTCTGGCCTCTGTGGGCACCTGCATGCACATGTACACACACACACACAAATGTATTTTTTAAGTGCTGATAAAAGAGAAATGAGAAAAAAAATTTGGGCCCTAGCAGAGGGCTATTAACAAATGCTTGCCAGGGAAGGTGACTCTGGAAGATAAAACATTAAAGTACACAGGAGTTGGACATGTGGAAATGGTCAAGAAAACATTTTATGTATGTGAAATGAAAAGTTTCCTCATCCTCCTAGGGCTCCTGGTTAGGTCTAAAGTAAAACAAAGATGGCTTTGTAGGAGAAAAGCATAGTAAATTTACTTAATGAAAGTTTTACATGGTACATAAACATTCAGAAATGAAGACCCAAAGACCCAGGGAAAACTGTATTTTTATGGTTGGGTTTCTTTTTATGCTGCTGTTGTCTGTGAGTTTTGTGAGTATGTGATACTGGGGGTTAAACTCAGGGCCTTGCATACCTAGGTGAGTTCTCTACCACAGTGCTGGAGAGCTTTAGTTGTCAGCTTGACACACCTGGGTAGAAGGAACCTCAATTGAGGAATTCCCTTCACTGGATTGCCTGTGGCCATGTCTGTGGGGCATTTTCTTGATTGTTGAGTGATGTGGAGAGCCTAGCCCACTGTGGGTGGTGCCATCCCTAGGAAAGTAGTCTTGGATTGTTGTATAAGAAAGCAGGCCGAGGATGGGCCAGTGAGCAAGCCAGTAAGCAGCACTACTCCATGGTCTGTACTTTTGTTCCTGCCCTGAGCTCCTGCCCTGTCTCCCATCTATAATGAACTGTAAGCTGAAGGTGAAATAAACGCTTTCCTCCCCAGGTTGACTTTGGTCAGTGTTTCATCACAGCAATAGAAAGCTAACTAGGACACCCACTGAGCTACATCCCTTGCTCTTATGCTTAGGTCAGATGACAAATGAACAACATGACTGGATAAAATGGGTTGATCTAATGGTAACAGACTGAAGGGGAAACCCAACAGAGCCTGTATGTTCAGGTTCTCCATGGCCTGTCTGGGTGGCTTCCTTCTTTCTGTGGATAGGAATAGGCCCAGACTGCATCTAGAATGAGGATCATGTGACCTACTATGAAAAGTCAGAGAATGTCTTTATAGGCAAGAGGTTAGATAATATGCCTAGGTTTTATAGCTGACTTTGGAGAAGAAGGATTCTAAATTATATGTTTTGCCTTGGAGGAGGAAAGGGAGCAGGAGAAAGACATGAAAAAGGAAAATCTTCTGAGCCGTTCATGCCCTGGGGTATCATGTCCTTCACCTTGACAGAAGCAAGTGAAACAGGATGAGCAAAACTGACCAAAGAAGAAAGAGAGGACAGGGTGCATATAGAACGAAGGAGAGAATCTTGTACATGGGAGACCACACCACACATGCTTAGAACAAAACATTGCCTGAATCCTCAGGAAACAGTCTAGTCAGTCAAGAGCCAAGGATAGAGGGATGGGTGGTTGAAGGAGACTTTGAGGTTCCCAAGTGTGGACAAGTGGCAGTTTCAGAGGCGAGGTCTGGCCTAGAACATAAAGTTGTGATCCTTTGTGTAGATGTGACTAGAAGCCATGAGTCTTGTAGGATATGGGCAGGAATAGTGTGAAGGAAATGGGCCAAAGCTGAGTTTCATTCTGTTTTCTACCCTCCCAGCACTGCTTCAGTCTCTTGAATCCTACACCCCTCTCCTATCTCCCCTCCACATTTGACAGATGACTTTGCTTCCAAAGCCTTTAGATGAGAACCTTCAAACTTCTTATCATCCAGCCAACAAACTCACCAGCTGCCACACCATTGCTTCCCACTCCTTTTCTGTTAGAAAGGAGGAGGTGACCTTCCTGTTTAAGGCCAAAGTGTCTGCTGGTATTCAGGATCCCTCCTTCTGCCTCCTCAGCAACCTCAGTCCATCAACTCTCTCAAAATGTATCCATGGTGTGGGGGCTTAAATGAGAACATCCTCCATAGGCTCCAAGTATTTAAATAGTTTGTCTAGTTAGTAGTGCTGTTTTGGGAGGTCTCAGAGGGTATGGCCATGCTGGAGGAAACACATCATTAGGGGTGGGCTTAGCAAGTTCTTATGCCTTCCCTGATCTCCAGTCCCACTCTGCTTCCTGTGTCTGCTTGAAGATGTGAGAGCTTAGCTTCTGCTCCTTCTCCAGCCACCTTTGCCACCATGCCTCTCAATCATAATGAGCTCTTGCTCCTTTGGAACGATTAGCTAAATAAACTCTTCCTTTTATAAGTTCCCTTGGCCATGGTGTTTCTATCACAACAGAAAAGTAACTAATACCCATGGCATGCATGTTCTTAATTTCTGCCACCTTTTAGTCAGTCTCTCACCAAACAGTACCTTCTTTCCTCTTTCAGACTTAACTATGAAAGAGTAGTCTACACTGGTTCTCTCATTTCCACTTTATTCTCTCCATTCTGGTGTCTGCTCCCATGACTCCATCAAAACTGCTCCCACTAGGGAAATCAAAGGCTTCCTTCTTGCAAAATACAATGAACCTTCCCAAGCCCTTACCTTATTTGATTGCTTAGCAGCACTGGGCACTGTAACCCCTTCCCTGCTGAGAATGCTCTTTGCTCAGTTTCCTTGACATCCTTACCCTTGGCTCTTCCCTTAGGTTCTGGAAGTTCTGCCTTAAACTCCATTTCTCCTCATAGTCTTCTTAGGTGAATCCCTGGGCTCCCATGGCTGTGAGAACTCTATGTTCATATCCTCCAAATCTGTACCTCAATTCTCAACACCTTGTCTAAAGTTTTCACCCAGAACCAGCTACTCAAATCCAGTCCAACCAAATAGGGAATTCACCCTCCTCTCCCAAACTGCTTTTCTTTTTTTTTTTTTAATTTTATTTATTATTTTTATTTTTTATGTGTATGTGTATATTGCCTGTGTGTAGGTAAGTGTACCTGTGTTGTGCAATGCCCATGGAGGACAGAAGAGGCTGTCGGATTCCCTGGGACTGGAGTTACAGACAGTTGTTAGCTGCCATGTGGGTGCTGGGATTAGAACCTGGGTCTTCTGCAAGAACAATCAGTATTCTTAACCACTGAGCCATCTCTCCAGCCCCCAAACTGCTTTTCATTACATTCTCTTTCCAGGAGGTGAGCATTCTTGACTCTTCTTCCATTCTTGCACCCTGTCTTTTCTGCAACTCCCTCACCACTAATCTATGCTTTGTTGCCAGAAGATGTTTCCAAATGTTAAATATGAACAACAAATTCTCTTGCTTAAAGTTCAACTCTGCCTTTAAATTGCCTTTGTGATGTGTGATCTAAGCCCCTTAGCATCATGAGGCCCAGAATATGTCTAGATTTATCCCCCAGAGCAATCTCCACAGCATTCTATACGTCAGTGATCATGGACAACTTTCAGTTCTGGCACTGACATAGTCTCTGATGCTTTGGAATCTTTTTTCATGCTGTCCATTTGTGCCTTGAACTCTCTCCCCCAGCTTGTCTGGTTGGTGTTAACGCTTCATGCAGTCTAAGCTTAGAAACCACTTTTCTCCAAAGGCCTTCCTGACATCCTATGAGTAGGTTAGGTGTCTTTCCCATTAACTACTTTAAAAACATTTATCTTGGGGCTGGAGCAATGGCTCAGTGGTTAAGAGCATTGACTGCTCTTGCACAGGACCCAGATTTGATTCCCAGCACCCACATGGTGGCTAATAATCATCCTTAACTCCAGTTCCAGAGAATCTGATGCCCTGTTCTGACCTCCATGGGAATTGCATGACATGGGTGCAACTACCTACATGCAGACAATGCACTCATACACATAAAATAAAAATAATAAATACCATGTTTTAAAAACCATTTATCTCTTCTTGATTTATCTTTTATCAAACTAGAAGTAAATTTTTTAAAAGGAGAGATTTAAAAAAAAACAAGGTGAGAAAGATGACTGAAGGAAATTAATGCACAATTACCCAATGAATAAAGTTTCTTCTCCAGTTTATCCCCTTTATCTAGCACAGTACAGGGCACATGCTAGAAAACCAATTAATATTTGTTGAATGAATGAATGAACTGAAACATCAGGCTGTGTCAGAGATGATTTATGCAAGGTGGGAAGCAGTGAGGGGAGAGGAATGTACATAAAGCTTAGACTCAGAAAGCTTGGGCAAATCCCAGCTCTTCATCTCCTAGCTAGATATAATGCAACACCACCACGAACAACCTCTATGACTGCAGAGCCCACCGGGCACTGTACTGGCTGCTGGCAACTCAATGATGAAGAAAGAAATAGAAGCTGCCATCGAGGAAGCTGAGTGCAAAAATACCTGTAGTATATGAGAGGTGGGAGGAAAGAGCTGCTCCAGCTCAGTGACAGGTGAGAAGACATTCAAGAAATGATCATGTGCCTCATTACAGGAAGTGAAATTCCCTCTCTAAGATTACCACATGAGCTTGAGAAGAGGCAGCTGGAAACAGCTGAGATGAGGAGATGGAGCTGGAGAGAGCAACAGTCAGCACATCACGAAGGGTCTTTAGTAATGTCACTGCCATGGAGTTTAGTATTTCATTCTTAAGGCCATGGTGTTAAAAGGGTTTTCAGCAGGACAGTCCCAGGATTAGATTTCTATCATAGGAGATGAATCCAGTGGCTACAAGAATGGATTGAAAGAACAGGAAGAACTTGGTGACTTGGTTGCCTGAAGGGGTGGAGGACAAGGAGAGGAAAGGGGGCAGGCACCCAGGTTTTGGTGTACACAATGGTTTAGAGAAGTGCCATTTGCTGAAATATAAACTTATGGAAGATGGGGAGGACTTTGAACAGAGAATGCTTAGGGGGAGATCTGCTGGCAGGAAACAGGGTGGGTGAAAGGAAAATCCTGGAGTCAGGAAGACAAGTTACTGCTGTAGTAAAGGGTAAGGCAATTGGCCTGAGCTAAGATGAGCACCTGTTAGAGCCCAAGGTTACAGGTGAGGGGTGTGTGTGTGTGTGTGTACCCACGAGACCAGAAGGGAGCATTGGATTCCTTGGTTCTGGAGAGGATGGGGTGCTAGCAAAAGACCATGAACAGGAAAGAAGATAGGTTGTGGTGAATACTACCTTCCCCTCCTCCTACCCAAACCTCCCCCCCACACTTGATCTCTTCCTCACACACCCATCCCCAACTCTACTGACACTTTGTCAGTAATTTCTGCCCATGGATTGATTTGACTAAAGCTACAGCTTCTCTTGTGTAGGTTTTATTTGGTGGCTTTAGCTCCAACTGGCCACCAAATGTATTATTCCATGGGGTCTTAACAATTGCCTGTGACTGTAACTGTGATGGATCACTTTGGTTGTCAACTTGACACACCTGGGAAGAAGGAACCTCAATTGGGGAATTATCCCTATCAGATTGGCCTGAGGACATGTCTTTTGAGGCTTTTTCTTATTTGCTGGTTGATGTGGGAGGGCAGAGCCCACTGTGGGTGGTGCTGCCCCAGGGTACGTAGTCTTGTGTTGTATAAAAGAGCAGGTTGAGCATAGGTCAGAGAAGCAAGCCAGTAAAAGCAGCTGTCCTCCATAGTCTATGCCTTAGCTCCTGCCTACAGATTTCTGATGTTAGTTCCTGCCCTGACTTCCTGGGAGATATAAAAATAAAATAAAAATAAAATAAATCCTTTTCATGTCAAGTTGGTTTGGTCAGTGTTTTTTTTTTTTTAAGCTGAACTCATAACTTCTTTATTCACATGAGCTTTATTATTTAGGAATTTATTGTTTATTTTTCTTCAAATTTCAACCAAGAAAAATGCCTTCGGAAAAGAAAATAACCCCTGTACATAACAGGGCAATTTATTTCTAAAAACTGTAGTTGACACACAGTAATTATACATATATATTAGATACAGAGTAAACATGTATACAATGTGTAATGATCAGATCAGGGTGAAATTTCTTTTTATGTTTTAAAAATTGGATAT
>NW_008350388.1:1340942-1388479 GCF_000622305.1 Nannospalax galili
TTATTTTATTTTTAAATTATTTATTTAATAACCATATAATTAGAAGAAGTATTTCATTACAACAGCACTGACATATTCAATAACAATTTCCAGAGCTAAGATGCATCTCTTTCAAAATTGGCTGTATATTGGTTTGGTCAGTGTTTTTATCACAGCAATAGAAAGCAGACTAGAACAACAGTCCTTGGCTTCTTCTCTATCCCTTGTGAGGTCCCTTAACTTTACCCATTCTTTGGTAGATTATCTCTTTAATTTCTCTTTAATTAAATCTTTTGAGCATGTCATTTGTTTCCTGTTAAAATCCTCATACACTGTTTACATTAATCCCATTCAATTATTGATGTGCTATTTTATGGGTGAATTAGTTACTTTAGTCCATCAAATGGGGTACAAGTGATTGTAGTAGTTAATTGAATTTTAGAGCCACATTTTGAAAGCTCTAAGACTCTTTCAGCATAACTTCAGAAATGATTATTTATGATAACTCTGATGTCCATCTATTGCTACAGACATTCCATAAAGTGATTTGAACCGCTCATTCTTCTTTCTCAGAAGTTCTCCTCTGTCCTTTCCTTTTGGAGGTCATTTCTACTTACGTACAGATACATCACCATAGATGTGTTTTCAGTAATTTCTTTTTCTTGAGAGAATGTGGAAGGAACAGCACCCCACCCCCAAACAAAGAAAAAGAAATGCAACATGGTCTGTACACAGTTCTGCCTGTCATGACCTTGTAACATGGGGCACCCAGTCAGGGTACGTGTGTTACCATATATGGGAGACAAACAAACCAAACTGTAAAAAGGCATGAACAGAGGCTATTAAAGGTGGGGTCTTTCTTTGTCTTTTGGGTGCTAACCCATGAAGACAGATGCTAGCATGAATAAACTGCTTCCTGGAGAAAAGAAAGTCTTGGTGCCTCATCTCTCTGCACATAGCACCTACAACAAGATAAGCTTACCAAGCTGCCCAGGCTGAGCTCAAACTCCTGGGCTCAAGTGATCATCCCACCCCAACCTCACAAATAGCATAAACAGCGGGACTGCAGGTATATATCACTGTGACCAGCACATTTTCAATCACACTAGCTTCCAGCTTCTTTTTAAAAATTTACTTTTGTGTTGGGCATGGTGGCGCACACCTTTAATCCCAGCACTCGGGAGGCAGAGGCAGGCGGATCTCTGTGAGTTTAAGGCCAGCCTGGTCTACACAGTGAGTTCCAGGATAGCTGGGGCTACAGGGAGACCCTGTCTCAAAAAGACCAAAAAAAATTTATTTTTGTTATATGTATATGGGGGTGTGCACATGAGTGTAGGTGACTGCAGAGTCCAGAAGATGTCAGAGCCCCTGGAGCTGGAGTTACAGGCAGCTGTGAGCCACCTGATGTGAGTGCTGGGAACCAAACTTGAGCTTGAGCAAGTGTTCTTAACCATAAGACCATCTCTCCAGCCCCAAGCTGCCATTTCCTTAAAAGCTACTAAATGCAGGGGCTGGAGAGATGGCTCAGTGGTTAAGAACACTGGTTGTTCTTGCATAAGACCTGGGTTCGAATCCTAGCACCCACATGGCAGCTAACAACTGTCCTTAACTCCAGTCCCAGGGGATCCAACAGCCTCTTCAGACCTCCGTGGGCATTGCACGACATGGGTGCACTTACCTACATGCAGGCAACACATGCATACACATAAAATAAAAGTAAAATAAAATTTTTTTAAAAAGCTACTAAATGCCACAAAAAGTGCTGGACTCCCTTATTATTTTTTAACGAGTCTCAAAATAGACATTAACACTTTCATTTTATAAATAAGAAAAGTGAAGCTCAGAGAAGCTGAATGGCCTCCCTGTTTGCATAAATAGCACATATATGTTGGGAAATGAATCAAATAATGTGCTTTGTAAGCTCATCCCTTTGGCCTCTGTGCTCTGTTAAGGACATGTACCCTATGGCTATACAATTAACTTAGAAATAAGTGTTGGGTAATTGTAGGACATTAGTGGAGTCTCCAGTCAGCTGGCTGAGGGTTCTTTTGTTCCACCTAGATAACCTCTTCAAACACTAGGCTCTAACTGATGTTTCCCTCAGTGTTTGGCAGTGGGCAGGTAGACGCAGCAGCAAGCGGTACCCTCTAATGTTGCAGTTCTGCCACAGGCTTGGGGTATCAGGCCCCTTAGTCTTTGGCAGGAGCCAGTGGTACAGCTTTCAGCCTAGGGTCTCAGACCCTTTGCCCAGACTCAACACCTTTCTGGAACTCTTCTGGGTGGCCAGGGCCTGCAGGTTCTTTCCTTCAGCTCCTTAGCGACTTCCCTCAGTGTTCCACTGTCTCATTGGCTCTCTCCCTTCACTTCAGCTTCCCTTCTTTCTGCCCCTGCTGCTCAGGACTGGGTGGCACACTCAGGAACCAGGTGCTAGGGATGGGCACCTGTGGCCAGGCAGGTGGGGTCACTGTACCAGTTCACTGCCAGGTGGGTCCGGCCCACAGCTGCTGTTTCAGCCATCAGGCAGCTGTGACGAGGCCTCTATTGGGCTTCTGCTGTCACTACCATCGCCACTGTCTTATCTACTGTCTCTTCTGCTTCTTTCTTTGGGTTACCAGCTCCGTCCACACTACAGAAGATAGGCAAGAAAAAAGTAGTTCCTTACTGGGCCTAATGCTCCAACACTAGTGGAAGCAGCACAGCAGAGCATCTCTCTGGAGGTGGACTCACTCCTGCTTATATAGCATCAGAAGTGTGTTTGGGTCAGTCTGAGCCACCTGTCTGGGCCCAGCACTGCAGTTGCCTCAGCACTAGTCAGAGTCATTGAGGCTTGTGTTTTGGACTGCTTAGAACCAGTCCTAGCACCAGGGGAAGTGCTCCCCATTCTGGCAAAGGAAGACATGGTTCCAGAGTCATCTAGAGTTCATTCAGGCTTGTTAAAGCAAGAAGTCTGGTACGAACTGTTTCAAACAGCCTTGGTTGATGCTGTGCCTTCAGGAGCCAGGACAATCAGCCGCAGTCTTTGCAGAGTTGTCTCAAGGTCCATGAGAATGCTCAAGATGGCTGGTGCTGCTGTAGGGTGTTTTTTTTTTTTTTTCCCCTCAGGGCAGCAAGGGAGAGCCCGGCAGCTGTTAATTAGGGAGACAAATTGCCCCACCCCAGCTACCCTGCTTAGTTCCAGGAAAGTGAACATCAGATGCGTGTGCAGGAGGACTGGAAATAATTATTAACACTAACAGTGACTTCAAGAGAGTTTAACAATGTTTTAACAATGTTAAACATCTGCTCATTGTCCAGGGAAAGGTGGTTCCCCCTATCTGAGTGGGAGAGAGGGAATTAATGTGGATATTGAGTGGTTAAGAGACAAACTTGCTTGGCGTTTTACAAAAGCCGAGGCAGATCAAGTTCTGCATGGGAGGGTACAAGTTCACCTTCAGATAACCAAATAGGTCACAGGAAATGAGAAAGAGGATAAACTGGTTTCTAATATACATTTAGAAAAACTGATAAGAAGTCAAGAACTCCATACAGTTTCCTGATGAAATGTGTGATGGGCGTTTGCTTGTTTGCTTATTGGAGACAGGGCCTCACTACATGGCCCAGGCCCAGGGGCTCTTTTGTTCTACCCAGAAGAGAAATCAGACAGGCAAGACCCTTTTCAAATGTTGGTCTTTAGTAGTTTCATTTTCCCTCAGTGTTATACAGTCCTTGTACAGGCCTCGGCGCTTGTTAGGGGCCAGAGTCACCACTCTCAGTCTGGGGTCTGGGGCTTGCAGCCCTGAAGACAGCTCCCTGGATCTCTTTGGTGACCAAGTCCTGCAGACTCTGTTCTCTGATCTTACAGCTTTCTGTTCCCTCTGCTCCTGCTTCTCTTCTTCCTGCTCTGGCCACTCTCAGAACTATAGCTGCTTCTTCAGCAGCTGCTGCCAGGGCAACTTGGGGTATACCTGCCTCTGTTGGGACAGCACTGGGGAACCCAGCTACCCAGGGGCTATTTGGGAACTGAGCAGGGGCCAGGATCCCTCAGGGGCAGGCACCATCTCCCACTGGGGTAGGCTGCCCCGGGGATGGATGGGATCTCCCAACAGAAGCAGCAACCTGTCCTTTTGGTAGCAGTGCCATATTTGTGCCACAGATGGAGTCAGGTTTGTGGGTGCTGCAGGTGGGTGAGATGCCACTTAATCAGCTGTCAAGCTGAGGCAGGCAAACATAGGAAACCATTTAGCATCCTGGGACTTCCATTTGGTTTTTGTTATACCCCCCTGGCCTCCCCTCCTGACCCCGTGTAATAATGCACTTGGAAGCTTAGTTCATTTGCCTGCATCCACTATGCACACACAACTTTCCATAAACAATGTACCTAGCAACGTCAGAAGCCCCTCATGCCCCACCCCACATTGGGCTACACATATTCCTATCTCTGAGCAACAGTGTAAGTTTAGCCACCTTTGTAACAATCAAATTTAGACAGTTTCTATTCAAGTGTATTCCCAGTGTCTCCAGATATGAACTGATTTTAGGTGCATGTGCACAGAACTGTGTCCTCTTGTAAACTTTTAGGGAGATTCTGCTATTTACCATCTTATGTCTATGCATAATTGATGCACATGATTAAAATCAGATGCATTGTGGGAAGGGACAAGCCCAGTAGGGAAAAACAAATGTATGACCTACTCTATCAATTAACATAGAGAACCACCCAAACTACACCCCTTAGTAACTAACTCCTCCTTCTTTTGAACCCTAGAAAAGGAAGCTTCAATAATTGGGGTCCTTGAATACTCAACTCCCATTCATGTGGCCCCACTATCTTGACAGTGTGTTCCACACTACGGCTTTGCTCCAAGCCTTTTCCTGTCTTTTTTTTTTTCTTTTTGAGACAGGGTTTCCCTGTAGCCTCAGCTGGCCTGGAGTTCACTATATAGACCAGGCTGGCCTTAAACTCACAGAGATCCCTTTGCCTCTGCCTCTGAAGTGGAGTGCTGAGATTAAAGGCATGGGCCACCACACCCCGCTGTGAGTCTTTATTTTCAATTATTTGGATAAGAGGTAGAGAACCTGGAAACACCCGACCCAGCCCACCACTGGGGAGCAAAGGCATGGTGCCAGGGCTTGGGAACATAAGATGGGGATTGGAAGCCTGGTGGTAACAGGCACAAGGCAGCAGTGCCAATTCCTATGGCACAGCAGGTGTGGGAGTCTCATGATGCCTATAAAATCTTCAGCTATCAAACTTCTCTTCCATGTGACTGGGTTCATTTGGCACCTGTGGGATCAAGCCCTCTCCCTAGGACATGTGCCAGTGCCTGTGGCTCTGCTTGTTTAGCTGTCAGTCTGACCTCAAGGTCACTTCACCACTGCCTCCATTCTCCCCACCTCTTTGTTTGAGTTCCAGCTCAGGCTGTATTCCTGAGAGTGGGCAAGGCAAGGCCACTAGAGAAGTTTTGGTTGGATTTGATGATGCAACGTCATGAAAGGCAGCAAAGGAGAATGTCTCTCTGCAGCTGAGCTGAGTGAGCCTGAGGAGCCTGCTTACGCCCCAGAAGGGGTGTTTGGACCAATCCCCGACATTTGTCTGGCCAGTCACAGCCTTGCCTCTATCACCCATCATGGTGAGGCTTATGATTGGGATTAATCAAAGCCTTCCTACTAGTCATTGTGGTTCCTCTACCAGAAGTGCTCCCTCTATGGCCAGGATGGAAATGGTTCATCAAGGCTTGTGACTTGCAGAAAGTTTGGTACAAACTGTTCAAACATTTCTGGCTTGGGATGTGCTTTTGGGAGCCACAGAAATCAGCTGCAATATTTCGCACAGTTGTCTCAAGGCATCTGTGGAGTGTTTAAAAGGTTGGTACATGCCTGAGGGTGGTTCAGCTAGATACTTGACTGATAGTCCTTTTGCTCAAGGTAGCTCAGGCATCCCAAAAGAGTCTAATAGTTGCTAATTAGGGAGTCAAATTTCTAGAGTGCTTGCTTATTTACAGGAAAGTGAACATCAGGAGTATTGACAGTATAAATTTAAGGAACTTATCATTAATACTAAGTGATTTCAGTGATTTTTAACACTTTTAAAAAATATTTTATTTCTTATTTTTATTTTATGTGTATGAGTGTATTGCTTGCATGTATGTGAGTGCACCTGTGTCATGCAATGCCACAGAGGTCAGAAGAGGGCTTCAGGTTCCCCTGGAACTGGAGTTAAGGACAGTTTGTAGCTGCCACGTGGGTGCTGGGAATCGAACCCGGCTCCTCTGCAAGAGCAGTCAGTGCTCTTAACTGCTGAGCCATCTCTCCAGCCCATTTTTAACACTTTTAAACAATGCTTAACACTTGCCTAGTTCCAGGGAGACATGGGCCCTCCTGGTGATGTCTCAGCCTGTTGTTGAATTTGCAATCCTCCTGCCTCAGCCTCCTGAGTCCTACAATTATAGGCATGTACCACCATGTCCAGCTGTTGGGATGTTATACTATGAAATATTTACTAATTTTACAGTTCTGTATACTTTATGAAACAATATAATTTTTTAAGATTTATTTTTATTTATTTATTATTATTTTTATTTTAATGTGTATGAGTGTATTGGCTGCATGTGTATAAGTGCACCCATGTCATGCAATGCCCAGGGAGGACATAAGAGAGTATTGGATTCCCCTGGAACTGGAGTTAAGGACGGTTATTAGCTGTCATGTGGGTGCTGGGAATTGAACACAGGTCCTCTGCAGGAGCAATCAGTGTTCTTAACTGCTGAGCCATCTCTCCAGCTCTGACATAATATAATTATCTATAAGAACAACACATTATAATGTAATGCAATGACAATCAGTATTTATTGAATGCATACTATATACCAGGTAATATGCCAAGTCCTTTATGAAGATTATATTGGGGGCTGGAGAGATGGCTCAGTGGTTAAAAGCACTGGCTGCTCTTGCAGAGGACCTGGTTGCAGTTCCCAGCACCCACCTAGCAGCTAACTACCATCTGCAACTCCAGTTCTAGTGGATCTGACTCCTTCTTCTGACCTCTGCAGACATTGCACACATGTCTTACACACATGTCAGGAAAACACTCATACACATAAAAATAAATAAATCAAAAAGGTTTTTTAAAGGATTATGTCATTTAACTTTCAAGACAGTCCTAGGCATAGATATTAGTATTATCATTCCTATATAGAAACAAGGAAACTAAGACACAGAGCTATTAAATCATACAGCTAGGCACGGGCACAGTCAGTATTATACCTAAGCATCTTGAATCTATAGCCATGTCCATACAAAACACACGAAGAAAGTACAGTCAGAACAGTTTAATGAACCTTCAGTGAAGACTAATGATTTTTTTTCTGTGCTGGACAGCTTTAGTGTCAACTTGACACATCTGGGTTGAGGGATCCTCAACTGGGGAAATGCCTTCATTGGACTGGCCTGTGGCCATATCCATGGGGCATCTTCTTGATTGTTGAGTGATGTGGGTGGTGCCACCTCTGGAAAGGTGGGCTTGTGTTGCATAAGAAAGCAGGCTGAGCAGGGGCCAGGGGAGCAAGCCAGTAAGCAGTGTTCCACCATGGCCTGTGCTCCAGCTCCTGCCTCCAGGTTCCTGCCCTGAGTTCCTACCTTGGGCTCCCTGATGAACTGTGACCCAGGAGATGTAAGATAAATAAACTCTTTCTGCCCCAAGTTGGTAGTGGTTAGAATATTTTGTCACAGCAGTGAAGAAACAAACTAGGACACTTTCTTTCCTTCCCTCTCTTCCTCCCTCTCTACCCCTTTCCTTCCTTCCTTCCTTCCTTCCTTCCTTCCTTCCTTCCTTCCTTCCTTCCTTGCTTGCTTGCTTGCTAACAATATTGGGGATTGAATCTGGGGCCTTATGCATGCCAGGTTAGCACTCTACCACTGGGCTATAATCCCAGTCCCAAGGCTAATATTTTTTATTCTTCTCAGCACCAATTAGTTAATTCAGTGACCTATATACAGCTGACAACAGGTCTTATTGCAAAAAGCATAGTTATGTTTTCTATTACAGTCTCTCCACCTTCTTGGAAATGTATCACACAGAGTGTTGTACATACCACAAAATGGGCACTTAGTATTTCTTGAATTCAGTAGCTTTATTAGAAAAGTACTAAGGAACATTTAAAAACGCTGGTTAGGGGTGCTTAATACAGTGAAGATGAGCTTGAATGACTACAGCACACTCCCCTTGACCTATCTACATGTTGAGGAATTAATTTCTGTAGAATATGCATTTGTACACACTCGTAACTGGGAAAATAATCACTGTCTTAGTGTTGAAATACTTGTATGCCTCACTGGGGTTGGGAGTACCTGTTTAAGAAAATGGGTGACTGCAGGTGATGTAACAGGGTCCTTACCTGACTGTTCTTTGTAGCTGAGCTCTAGAATCACGTATCAGATACTATCCTTCCATTTCTTCAAATTTCCTGAAGTTGGGAAATATCTTGGGAACAACTGGTTTGTGTGTGTGTGTGTGTGTGTGTGTGCGGGTGCACATGTGAGGCCAGAGGGTGACAGTGGGCATCATCCTCCATAGCCCTCTACTTTGTTTTCTAAGGCAGGATCTCTTATTGGACCAGGAGCAGATTTGGGCTTGAATAGCCTAGCTAGCCAGCTTGACGCAAGGATCCTGTCTCTGTCTGTGCCTCCCGAGTGCTGGGATTACAGGTGGGCTGCCATGCCTATGCATCTTTTATGTGGTGCTGGGTATCTGAATTCTGGTCCTTCTACTTACATGGAAAGTGATTTAACTACTGAGCTATCTCCCTAGCCCCACTGTCACTTTGTGTAGCTACTGTTTACACAATTGTCAGTGAATCTGCCCAGGCAGCAGTGTGATCTATGGTGACGTTAGAATATTCACATTTTCTTACTCCTCCAATTACTTGCTAATGTTGACTCTGTTTCCTTGACTACTTCTTTGACAGAGCTTCTGAATAAAATTGTAGTTTAATATCCAGCATTTAAATCTTTGTTTTGTCATGTTTCTTAGTCACATTGGGTAATGATGACCTGGTACAAATAAATGGCACAAACAAGCAATAGCCTCCACATTCAGTGACTTGCAGTCAGCTATTGGCTTGTATAGAGAATAGGAATGAATCATCATTGACAGTGCATTAAGTGGATACATTTATTAAGTGTATTATGATGGTCTGATCATGCTTTGTTCTAAAAAATATTTATGTGTGCCTGAATGGTGTTGAGGTTCTAACTTTGGGCTTCACATATGTTAATCAAGGCTCTACTGCTAAACTATACCCTCAGCTAATGTTTATTATTATTTGAACTAAAAATCACTTTATTGTAACGAGCTGCAAATAAAACCATCACACAGCTAGATTAAGGTAGGCACTCAAACAAACACTTGGCCAGCACCAAACTCTATATATCTCAGTAAACTTCTATAGAGTTAGAATAGTCAGATAAACTTTGGCACACTAACATTTTAACTGAATTTATCTAAGCATTCTGCTTTTCATGAATGGGACAACACCAGATCTCAGATAGTTCTGTGTGCCACCAACACAGAATATTTGATAGTTAAGGCACAAAGTCTCTAGGTACAAATTAGTTAACAGCTTCGAATTAGCAAAGTCTCTAGTTATAGCTTAGTTGGTAGCTTCTGATTGGTTAAGTTTAAGTTCACATTGAGTTGGGTTTCAGTTTGCTTATTTAACAAAAGGCACTGGAACCATCTAATCCTAATGGCCTGTCAATTAAATATTTTTACTCTAAGGACAGAATTTACCTGTGTTACAGTGAATCCTAAAGCACCTTAGACTATGTACTACACTACTTTTAGGTAGTACATGGCCTTATGCTGTTTTGAACTCTAGAGATGGAGACTCCAAATTGAAACTGAATATGTAAGAAATGTATTAAAGTATCTGTGGGAGAAAACTGGGAAGGAGTCAAGTGGCTCAAAGCTGTCAAATGGAAGAAAATACGGCCCTGAGTGAATGGGGAGAAAAAAAAGGATGAAAGTTGTGTGGCAGTACCTCTCCGAAGCTTCAGCGAGGCCTGGAGCATTAGTCCACCGCCAGAGGAGGTGTCCTCTCCACCAAAGATGAGCTTGACTGAGGACTGCCTTGCTCTTTCTTACCTGAGAGCAGCTCAAGAGAAGCCCTCAATGCAAGCATAGTAATAGATCTCAGAGCACAGTAGATGAGACCCTTAATCAATTATCCTCCTTGTTAAGATCTCACAGACCTTCCCTTTGGTCATCACACAAGGTTCTTAGGTTTTAATGTGTATACAAATTACCCAGGAATCTTACTAAAATATGAATCCAGTAGGTCTGAAGTAGGGTTAAATACTTTGTCAGTATTTCTAACAGAGTTCAGATAAGATGATACTGTTGATTCCTGGACTTCACTTTGAATAACAAGGGCATGGGGATACTTGGAAGAGCTCTACACAAACCATCTAAGTAGGCTTAGGGAGAAGTCTGTTCAGGTACCTATATTGTGACTGGCAACTGTGTGGCAGTGGCATAAGTACAATTTCAGGTTATGTTTTTCCATTCTAATAATTACTCCCTGTTGCCTATAATAACCACAGCTATCAACCTCTTATTCTAAATACTTGTGCAACCTTTTATGATCATCCACACAGTTATGCATTTTTGGTGCCAACAGGACTTTGGCCTTCTGTGATCTCAATCATATTTCTTCTTTATTTAGACTGGTCATGATGTTTCTTAATCTTAAGCCAAAAGTTTCAAGCCCCTTCTTCCAACAATACTTCCAATGTCTCCTACAGAGACATTCCGGTATAGGCATCCATCATAGTTTTCTGCTGGTTGGGAGTCCTGAGGGAACTGGACATTTCCTTTAGTTTGCCTGAGGTCTTCTGCATCATCATTCTAACCACATGACTGTCCATGTATCTTTAAACAGATCTCCTTTCCTTTATCTAGTCATAGGCCTCTTTGCTTAGCTTGATTCAATTTTCTTCAGTGTCTATTGTGTAAAATAGTATTTTTTTTTCCTGAAGCCATTGGATTCTTTCTTCAAATAGCTTAAACAAAATAGAACAATAGGAGACAAGGTTAGAGCGATGGCTAAGAATACACCTTGCGAGTTAAGGTGTTTGAGCATTATCATGAAAACTAGGGGTTGTAAGTGAAGGGTTTCAGGGAAGGAAAGACATGATCACACTTATACATGTTGGATGATTACCTTGCATAAGTGAGCCAGATAACTTGAAGATCCAGGTGGAATCAGTGACTATGGAAGGAGGTTATGAGAAAACATGAGTGAGATTTATGGAATCAGGAGTCATCAGAACATCCTTGTGAGGGACAAAGGAATATGGTATCCCTCAAATTTCAAGCTTAGGTAATATTTAGGTTTTGAGGGTGCCAGGAATTGAATTGGAGAGGAGAGATGGAAGAGTAAGATTGAGAAAATGCTATTCGGCTTGACTTTGTAGGTATTAAGGGAGACACTATTATCATTTGAGTAAATGGGATGTAGAAGTCAGCAGTGTCAGACCTAGAGATCCTTCCTGTGTTCAGAATTGTTATTTGGCAAGCATTCCCAGCCTCAGCTTAGGCAACTGCTCCAAGTACACTAAGTAGTTTTTCAATTGCTTGTTTACAGTCTTGCTTTCTTTCAGTATGGTCCTGAAACTGTAGGTTACCTGGTACATTTGTAATTTCAGTAATTAATTCTTTTTCCTTCCAGGTTGCTCTTTGTGTTCTCAAGTCTGGGGCTTTATTCAGGGTTCTTTGTATTGGTTACATGTTTATGCAAGTCAGAAAAATGGGGACGATTGTGTTTGTGTGTGTGTGTGTGTGTGTGTGTGTGTGTGTGTGTGTGTTTGTGTTTGTCCCCCGGGCACAAAGGGTCATTTTGATTTACAATCTGAGTTAAAAAAAAAAAAAAAAGACTTAAAAAGTTAAAAAAAAAAAAAGACTTAAAAGATTACAGCTATGAGGAAACAGGAATTGATACAGTAGAATCTGCAGACGACTGGGTTGCTGTAAAAGAGCTACCATTATATGGTGTACTTTGTTTAGAAGGTTAAGATTAATTTATATGTGCATGGCACTGAGGATCTAACTCTAGTGCCCTTTGCCAAGGCAAATGCTCTACCTTAACCCTAGCTCCTTATGCAGTGGTTTTCAAGTCCTGGAGGGACCACAGGGAGGAGGGAGGATCATTGAATAGTTAGGACTTCAGGCCCATTACCACTTCAACCAGCGCATTTTCACTTGCGTTTACACGTTTTACTGAAGAAATTATTCCACGGCCTTTAAAAAAAAGTGTTTAAAGTTTGAAAAACACTATTTTAAGGCAATGACAATCAGACATATATGAAGAGCCCAGTGAGGTAAGAGCTCAGGTTTAAAAAAGCTGTTTTAACAATAGGTAACTGTAGGTCTTAAAACTGCTAACACCAACATGTCACCCGCACGGTGCAGGGAGCGCGCAGGCGAGGCGCGCGCGGGCTGATCATCCTCCGGAAGACCCGCAGCCCCGAGCCCCAGACCTCGCCTGGCCCGCAACCCGGAAGCAGATGCGCCCGATGGGCGGCACTGCGGGTTGCGCTTCCGGGTCAGGCGCTCCGCAGCCCGCGTGCCCTCGCCACTACGGCTCCCGCCCCCCTGCTCGCTCTCCGGACCTGGGCGGTCTGTGGCCGCGCGGCCGCTGCGGGTCCCCATGGCCGAGGGGGACGCAGGGAGCGACCAGAGGCAGGTGAGGCCCCCGCGGGGCGCCGACCCTCCAGGTTCAGCCCCGCCTCGCCTCTCCGTGCCCGGCTCGCGCTTGGGCCGCCCCCGGGCTGTGCGTATCTTGGACGCACCGCGGGCCGAGCTCGGCGCTGCCCGTCTCGGCCCCGGCAGGCGGTGGACGGGGTCCTCGTCTGCCTAGGCCACGCAACGGAGCAGCTCCGCGCCCAGCTGAAGCCCGGGCTCTGCTGTTGTCGCAGGGTCGTTATGGACGCGGCCCTTAAAATCCTGGGCTTCAGTCTTTGCACAGTGTTACCGTGGGCGGTAGCACAGCCCCCGACCTCTGCGCTCCCTCCTGGTCTGCTGTACCTGCTTCCTGTGGGCGCCCAGCGGGCTCTTCAAGGGTCACGAGGACGCAGAACGATCCGAAGTTGAATGCATTCTTAGATTCCGGTTTTCCACCGGGAGGTCCAGTTATTCCTTTTAAAACCTAAATCCAAATAATAAACCCTGAAATGCTTTGAGATGGTTACCAGAAAATAAACAAATAAAAAAAAAATCCAAAACAGAAACACCCACTGAGAACTCAAGTAGGAGTCCAGAGAGGCATTGATGTGCAGGGTATGTGTGGATGCGGGGCTTATCTGTGAGATGTGTTTTAGCTTCTCACTGGTGAATCTCACTACAGGCTATAGACGTGCATATGTAATTTGTCTCAGTAGAGACCCCAAACACGGTAATGCTAAAAGAAATAAGGCTGGTTCCAGGCTTGACGAAAGTAGCCAACACGAGGACCCCCCTCGACCTCCACTCCCACTCCCCACCCATGTTAACATTGGTCTCCTAAGACTCATCCAGACTAGGGGTAGTGGTTACTAATGCCATAAAATCGTTTTTTTCCATGTACATTTGAATGTTGACCTTTTTTTTTTTTAAATCAACTTTCAGAATGAGGAAATTGAAGCAATGGCAGCCATTTATGGCGAGGAATGGTGCGTCATTGATGACTGTGCCAAGATATTTTGTATTAGAATTAGCGACGATATCGATGACCCCAAATGGACACTTTGCTTGCAGGTATCTTTTGTTTTCTTTCGGCTTTCTACTGCCATTTTCCAGTCACGTTATTTAATAGATAGCTGCTGCCATTTCTATTTTCATGAGTATTCTGGCATGAGTTATTTCTAACTTGCCTTTGTTGGTTTTTGTCAGGATTGTGTAAAACATGGATAGTCAAATCTCAGTTCTCCCACAAATCGTGCTTCCATTGATTGTTCAGCCTTCCAGTTCTTATCATTATTGATCGTGTCAATATGTCATTTATAGATTTGAATTTCACTTTGTTATTCTCTCCAATAAGAGCGGGTTTAAGCCCAGACAGGTTGCTTAAACTGGAGAGGAAGAAGAGGTTAACAATGAAGATGATTCACAGAGCATATGCTTGTTTATTAAGAATCAGTGGTAGTTAGGATAAAATGAATGAAAGATCAGCTATGGCTTTCTGTCTTAGGCTTGTTCAGTGGCTGCCTCTACTTTCTAGGTAAAGGATGCTAAGTTGGGTTGGGTTTTTGCAGTGTTTGTTTTTAAATTACTGACTTGAAAAGAAATGTGTACTTTATTATGTGATAGCTTTTCAGAGGTCATCTTTAATGGTATTTCACAGGATTTTGAAAATACTTTTAGTATTCAGAAAACTATCTGGAAAATGACAAGACATCAGTACTCATTGGGGTCAGAGCACAATGCCCCTGTGTTTTCCTTTTCCTTTCATCTTTGTCCTTCTTTATTCTAACTTTCATTCTTTTATGCTTTCTCTGCAAACAGTAGAATTCCAAAAATATTGGCAACCTCTCTAAAAACATGATTTTTTTAAAGATCGATTTATTTATTTATTTTTTTAATGTGTATAAGTGTTTTGCCTGAATATATGTAAGTATACCAGATGGTGGAGAGCCCCCATGTGGGTGCTGGGAATGAAACCAGGCTCCTTTGCAGTAGCAGCCTGTGTTCTTAACCACTGAGCCATCTCCAGCCCAAAATATTCTTTGTAGAAGTATAAATTTGAAGGAGGGGATTCTCTTCTGACATCAAATAGAACAGTGACTTGTTTTTTGTTTCAGAAAATTAGAAGTTTGTTCCTTGACTAGCTTTATAAATGTAGTTGTTTTTGGACTGTGATGAAGTATAAACAGATTTGTTTTTAAACTCGTTTTAGGTGATGTTGCCACGTGAATACCCAGGTACAGCTCCACCTATTTATCAACTGAAGTAAGTTACATTTCTGCGTTTATACATATACCTACACACACACACATATATATATATAATTTATTTTAGATGTTGCCACGTGAATACCCAGGTACAGCTCCACCTATTTATCAACTGAAGTAAGCTACATTTCTGCGTTTATACATATACCTACACACACACACACATATATATATAATTTATTTTACATGTATGAATATTTTGCCTGCATATATATATTTATAAGTGCACCACATGCATACAGTGTCCAAAGAGGCCAGAAGAGGGTGTCATCTGGAACTCGTTAGCTCCTATGTGGTTGCTGAGAACTGAACCTGGGTCCTCTGCAAGAGCAGCCAGCGCTCTTTTTTTAATTATTTATTTTTCTTTTTTATTATTTTTATTTTATGTGTATGCATATATTGCCTGCGTGTAGGTAAGTGCACCTGTGTTGCGCAATGGCCACGGAGGACAGAAGGGGCTGTTGGATCCCCTGGAGCTGGAGTTAACAGACAGTTGTTAGCTGCCGTGTGGGTCCTGGGATTCGAACCTGGGTCTTCTGCAAGAACAACCAGTGTTCCTAACCACTGAGCCATCTCTCCAGCCCTGCAGCCAGTGCTCTTAACCACAGAGCCACACAGCCTACATTTAAGTTTTTATAAAAATATTTTACTGTCAAAGATATTACTTTATAGTGTTATTGTGTTTACATAAATGTTTTTATTAAAATGTATCCAGAAATTAAAACATCTTTTTGATTTGGTATAGAGCATTTAAAAAATTATATAAAACACTTAGAAATATGCCACTTAGTATAGAAGAGAATCAGGGAGTTCATGGAGGTAAGGTGGCTGCAGAATTGCCTTTAGAAATGAGGAAGAAAACCTTCATCTTTATTCAGCCTAACTTAGTAATCTGGAAACCTAGCCTTTGAGTTTCTCCTATCTTAGTTCTGCCACCTTACCTGTAGTTCTTTGAGGAACCTCTTAAAACTGCCAGCCTTCCAAGAATCACCCAGGGTGCTTCCGGTGGTTCTTTCTGCCTCCTTCCTCCATTGTTAGTGAGGAACTGTCTTCTGAAGAATCCGACTTCTTTATGAGCCATAACCTGTTGATGCAAGTGACCTGTGATCTGCCTTGCCTTTTGACCTTGTGGTATAGATAAACCATGTGAACAGATTTGCATAAATCTGTTACTAAAATTTTTATCAGGTAGTAGAGGATATTTTTGTGTGTATTTCAAAACCATGCCAACAGAATTAATAAAATAGTTCTGTATTTATTTATTGTATATGATAAAGCATATTTATAAATGTCTTCAGAGTAAAGATATTTTTACAGTTATATGGACTTATTTTTGAGACTAACTGCAGTTAGAAAATATTGGGAACTCCCGGTATTGTGGCAAATACTATTGACTCTGGAAATTTTAATTCTTACCCATGTTCTGCCACTTATGTAAACTTGGCAGTTTATAGTATCTTGTGAACTCTATTTCTGCTTTCAAATCATTAAAACTGAATAATATTAGTGTTGATTTTGCCATTGTTTCCTGGGAAAGTTAAATGTGTTAAGGCCAATGAAAGCGCTTTGGAACTGTATAAATTTATAAAAATACAACAATTAAATGAAAATAAATAACTTTTAAAAAATCAAATATAACTAATTTGTCTATCAGTATTTTTTGTTTTGTAATACAAGCATAATTCTTGAATAATTTTCTTTGCTGCTGTATTTTATTCAATCTTAGTGCTCCTTGGCTGAAAGGGCAAGAACGTGCAGATTTATCAAACAGCCTTGAGGAAATATATATGTAAGTAAGTGACAGTTGATTAAAAGAAAATTCTGTTAATGGTTCTGCTATGGGCTTTTAAAAATTTTTTTTGAGGCAAGGTCTCATTATGGAGCTCTGGCTGGCCTGAAACTCACTATGTGCTGGGATTAAAGGTGTGTGTCACCATGCCTGGCCTTGCTAGGGGTTTCCTTGAAACTGATATATTCATGCTTTTTCTCAACTTTTTGTTAGCTTGTCCTTTAATTAACAAAATAATCCATTTGAAGAGACCTTAAAAGGTTATATAATTTCACAAGTATATTTGGTACAGAAATATGGTAATATTTAAAGCTAGTAGATGTAATGATATTTAGCTGGATTCTGAAAGCAAATTCAGAGTG
Source organism: Nannospalax galili (assembly GCF_000622305.1). Classification (NCBI taxonomy): domain Eukaryota; kingdom Metazoa; phylum Chordata; class Mammalia; order Rodentia; family Spalacidae; genus Nannospalax; species Nannospalax galili. The sequence continues at coordinate 1,358,034 of NW_008350388.1, forward strand.
TTCTTTGTATATTTTTATAGATCTGTAGAATGAAATTGATGATGGCAGAATTCTAACCAGAATTCTGTGTTAAACTCAGAATACTTTGGTGGTTCTCTTTAGTCTGAAAGACCAAGAGCCTACAGATGCACTGTTTTTCATTAATTCATTCAGTGTCTCATTCATTCATTTTCACTTACTCAGTAAATAGTACATGGCACACAGTATATTGGATCCTAGATACACATTAGTTAGCAAACCTAAAAATGATCCTTCTTTCATGGCATTTTGAATTTTCTAGTGTGGGTAGAGGTGGGACATTGCTTATAACATTTGTAAAAACAAATGGAAAATTATGCCTGTGATAAGTTTTATAAAACAAAGATAGACAGTATGGCGATAATTGAGTTTGAAGCAGTCTGTGCTTCTATGGGAGGTCCCAGGCTGCTTGGTAGACCAAGCACTGAGTTAATTAGCTAACACTAACTGCAGTGTGAGCATCAGCATGGTGACAGGAAGTGAGAGGAGAGGTAGAGAGGCACAGAAAGATCGTCAGGCATTCTTAGGCTTTGTTAGGGATTTTTGTCTTTCTCCTAAGAACAGTTGGAAGCCCAGTTTTAAGTAGCCTGATACCAATGCTAAGGTTTTCACTTTGGAAAAGTGAGCCTTTTTCAATGTGGAGATTGACTGAAAGTAGAGAGAATTGGTGTGGGAAATTTGTTAGGAAGCTGATATATTAGTCAGGAAAAGATAGGATTGATTTGGATTAATGATATACATTGATTTACTAAACCAAATAATATTCTGGAATATCAGTTTTTTTCCTAATCCAGAAACTAGTAAGGGTTCTAGTATATGTTCTGAGTGTCCACCCTATTCAGTACAGTGAGAGATCCCCTTTATGTACCTGGGATCAAGGCCAGGGTTCTTTTCTTCCCAAAATATTTAATTAGAAAATAGTCACCATGGGATGCACATCACTTGATTCTTCCTAAGGGAAATATGGTCTGTTTTTTGGTCCCAACTTAGTGCTTCTATTATCCTCAGTGTGTAAGTTATTTCTTCAATTAAATTTTTTTAAGATTTATTATTTTTAATTATCTGTGTCTGTGTGTAGCTATGTGTAGGTGAGTGCAGGTACCCACAGAGGCCAGTGGCATCAGATTCCCCTGGAGCTAAAGTCACAGGTGGTTGTGAGCTGCTCGGTGTGGGTCCTTGCAGTCAAACTTGGGACCCCTGCAAGAGCAGTAAGTGCTCTTAACTGCTGAGCCACCATCTCCAGCCCTTTATTTATTTATTTATTTATTTATTTTACCAGCTTTACTCCCTCATTAATGTAGAATAAGAAAAGCATACTGCAAATCTGCTCCCAACTGATGTCCTAATTATACATCTGATGGTCATTTTTCAGCTCTTATTTGACAACTCAGTGATACTGACCACTTCCTTCTTTCTTGGAAATCTTCTACCCTTGACTTCCATGGTGCTGATCACACTCGGCAGTTGGACTTTCCTCCTGTTCATGCTCAATGGCGTACATTCTGAGGCATACATTCTGAAGCAGCTTCCCAGTAGCTCTAGCTGTTCCCCAGTCCTTCATACTCAGAAACCCACTTGTAGGCCACGGCTCACCTCTTTCTCTAACTTGAGCTCCCTGAGACTTAGGAAGGTTCAGAGACTATAAAACAGTTTGTCCCAAGATGAATAGTGGTCAGAATAACTTGTTTAGTGAAAGTGCTTGAATAATAATTGCAATCCAGTGATAGTGTTTATATACATGTGGTTGAGAGAGTAATACATCTTGTACTTAAAAAGTTTTATGTAACAAATTGTAATGATTTTGTATATATTTCCAATCAGGGGCAGTAAGTGAAAAATACTACTGAACTTCAAAAATCAAACCCAAATTTACCAAGATAGTTCTTTTTTTTTTGGTCTTTTTGAGACAGGGTCTCCCTGTAGCCCCAGCTGTCCTGGAACTCACTATGTAGACCAGGCTAGCCTTGAACTCACAGAGATCCGCCTGCCTCTGCCTCCCAAGTGCTGGGACTACAGACGTGCGCCAAGGTCTCCCTGTAGCTGCAGCTGTCCTGCATTCGCTAATGGAGACCAGGCTGGCCTCGAACTCACAGAGGTCTGCCTGCCTCTGCTTCCCGAGTGCTGGGATTAAAGGCAAATGGCACCACGCCAAGCTACCAATGTAGTTCTTAATGTTTATATTTTTATTCTAAATATTATAACACCCTTATATTTTGTATATTTAGTATAATTTTGAATACTAAATTTAATTTTTGTCTATATAAGAAACTGGTTAGTGGGCCACTTACATAGAGAGCTAAGAAAGAAATTTTTCTTTGATAAGCATTTATTATCTTTTATATACCAGCTTGTTGTTCAGATTTGGGGATTTAAAAATGAAGCTGAAGAGGCTGGGAATGTAGTTCAGTGCTCGAGTACTTTGTAGCATGTGCGAGAACCTGGGTTTGATCTCCAGCAGTGTCACACACATACACACAGACACAGACACATAGACACACACACACACACACAAAGATGAATGTGTACCTGTATAATACAGTGTGAAAGTTATTGTGTTATTTGCATCAAGTGTTTTGGTAGTACTCTTTGAAGTTTTCTTAACAAACTATCTCTGAGTGTGTTTATTAGATTAGAAAGGTGGGTTTGATTGTAAAAGTGACTCTTGTGTATAGTATGTCAGGTAATCAAACCTAGGAGGATTTATCAATAAACGGAGCTGTGTGATCAAAATCATATTTCTATAAAGCAACATGGCATCTTCAGTTTACCCAGTTCTGTTAGCTATCTGTTATTAGCTTATGAAAAGAAAAGATGTATTTAGGCTCACAGGTTGAGTTGCTGTGGACAAGAGCATGAGGTGAAGCAGAACTGCTTATATTGTAGCTGGGAAGCACAAGAGAGAAGACAGGCGTGGGCTTCACTGTCCCTTTAAAGGGCATGTCTCCAGGGATGAGAGCTATCACAGGAGGCCTACCTCTTCAGCCAAGCTGAAGACCACCTTTTACCATCTTTGCCTTTCAGGGACAGTCTATCCAAACCATAGCACAGAGTTTATGCTCTGGGAACATAATAAAGAGTTTGGGCATTGTCTTGTAGGTTCCGGCATTAGCATTTTAGGCAGGATAAGATGGCTTTAATTTGTGTGGCAGTGTGGATGATGGGCTGGGAGGAATTGGGACTGAATAGAAATAGGTAGAAAAACTGCAAGGAGTTTGTATAAAGAGCCTCAATAGGAAGAGCAGTCAGTGACTCAGGAGGGTTTAGATAAGAGGCCTTTTTTAAGGCCCTGAATGCAAATGGAGAATGGTCAGTTGAAGAGCTGTTTAACCCTATATAGGATTTAGTGATCTATTACATACATGTATATTAGTTTGGTTATCATATTGAATTTTTATTAAGTATTTTGTTTATGGATTTTTTGAATAGAAAAAAGATTATCTTGAAAGGTAACTAAATGTGAAATGCTTAAAATTTTTAAGACAAAATAAGAGGACTTAACACTTTTTTTTGTACTTACTTTTTTTTTTTAATTTTATTTATTATTTTTATTTTGTGTGTATGTATGTATTGCCTGCATGTAGGTAAGTGCACCTGTGTCATGCAGTGTCCGTGGAGAACAGAAGAGGCTGTTGGAGCCCTTGGGACTGGAGTTACAGACAGTTGTTGCTACCATGTGGGTGCTGGGATTCAAACCTGGGTCTTCTGCAAGAACGACCAGTGTTCTTAACCTCTGAGCCATCTCTCCAGCCCCTCTACTTACCTTTTTAACTATCCATTAGAACATTCAAGAATGAATTCCATTCACTTCCTGTAGCCTTTTACTTTGTTCCCCTCCAGTGCTGGGGATTGAAACTAGGTGCTTTGTGAGACTTTTCCTGGGGAGATGAGATGCAAAAATTTATTGTCTCCAGATAGGGAACCAAAGACAGACCCAAAGTAACAATTCTGCCAAAGTCTGGCTTGAGGGACCAATGAGTTTATTGGGGTTACTTACAGAAGTATGAGTGAGGAACTATTTACAGAAGCATGGTCTGCCCAAAGCCAGCTGCATCGCTGAGAAGCCCACCCCAGCCCGAGTGATGGAAGCTGCAGCCCTGGAGCTCTCTGCAGGCAGCTCAGCAGTTGGAGAATTCCTTCCCCAGGCACCTCAACAGTTGGAGAATTTCTTCCCCAGGCAGCTCAGTGGTTGGAGAATTTCTTCCCCAGGCATCTCAGCAGTTGGAGAATTTCTTCCCCAGGCAGCTCAGTGGTTGGAGAATTTCTTCCCCAGGCATCTCAGCAGTTGGAGAATTTCTTCCCCAGGCAGCTCAGTGGTTGGAGAATTTCTTCCCCAGGCATCTCAGCAGTTGGAGAATTTCTTCCCCAGGCAGCTCAGTGGTAGGAGAATTTCTTCCCCAGGTAGCTCAGTGGTTGGAGAATTTCTTCCCCAGGCATCTCACTGGTTGGAGAATTTCTTCCCTGGGCAGCTTAGCTGGAAGAGTCTCTTCTCCCTGCAGTTGTTCACTGCTTCCATAATCTTAAGGAGGGGCCTTGTTGATCTTGTTTGTTTGAGGAACTTCCTGAGACTTCTGGGCTGTTTACTTCCTGAGTCTCATGGATCTCTTCCCTCCTTTCTGGAGGAATATTGAATTCTAGGGAATCGCCATACAACACTAGGGTCTTACATATGCTAGATGAGTGCTCTGCCATGAACTATATTCCCTTACCCAACTTTTCACATTTTCACGTATTATGTAATCTTAGATTTTAATGTTGCTGAGGTTTCTCAAAGCAGAAATTGCACTGGACAAAGTTAGACATGGAAAACTTTAAAAAGATTTTATTTATTTTTATTTTATGTGTATGAGTATTTTGCCTGCCTATACATAAGTACATCGATGTCATACAGTGCCTGCAGCAATCAGAAGGCATCAAATCCATGGAACTACAGTGTGGATGGTTGTGAGCCACCATGTGGGTGCTGGGAACTGAACTCTGGTCCTCTGTAAGAACAATAAATGCTCTTACCCACTGAGCCATCTCTCCAGCACCTTTCTTAAGACTGTCAGGGTGGAGGACAGAAGCTACAACTAAACTTGAACTCTGTGTCTCTGAAATAAAAGGTAGGAGGGCTTTGAAGTGTTGGTATAGGGCCAGGCATGGTGGCTCCTGTCTTTAATCTCTGCACTCTGGAGGCAGAGGCAGGCAGATTTCTGTGAGTTCTAGGCCAGTCAGTCTATATAGTGAGTTCCAGGCTAGCTGGGGCTATGGGAAACCCTGTCTCAAAAAGTTAAAGAAAAGAGCTAGGATAATGAAGGGGACTGGTACTAGATGCTGGGTTGATTAATCATTAAATATACAAACTGAATTATTGCTGATTTTTCCGTTTTTTTCCTTTATGATGAGGTTTTCTCAGTTTGCTGATTGCTGCCTATTGAAGTTAGGTCAGAGCCTGGGAAATAGAGGCACTGTCTTCCTTGTTCCAGGGGGATGTCTCCTAGGACCTTGAGACATTGCTGAGTTGTAAAATACAAGAGACTGCTATAAAAGACTTACAGATACCTCAGAATGGCAGGGCTAGAATTTATAATGATTTTTCTAAGGAAAATGCTCTTAAGAAAAGGTGAGCTAAATTTGGCTTACTACTAAAGGTACCCGCCACCAAGTCTGATGATAGGAGTTTAATCCCTGGGATCCATATGGTGGAAGGAGAGAAAGTGACTCCTGCCCCTTGTCCTCTGACCTTCACATGCATGCTGTGGCATGCTTGCTATCCCCACAATAAATAAAAATGTAATTTAAAAAATGAAAGAAAAAATGAAGCAGGTGTGGTGGAACAGGACTGTAATCCCAGCAACGGGGAGGCTAAGGCAGGAGGATTGAGAGTTTAAACCAAGTCTGGGCTAGCTACATAGTCAGACCTTGTCTCAAATAATCAAAACAGAACAAGAACACCATGAGGGGTGGGATGGGAAGGACCTAGTTAGTAAGTAGTGTGTCTAAAGCTTAGTCAGGCTGATAAGGCTGTTTTGGTCAGGTTTCTGGAGTCAGTATTTGAATAGTGTGACTTTCTTATATCATGGAATGGGGAAAATATTGTAAGGATTAAATGACATCCATACATCCATGTAATGTGCTTTAGTACACTGTACTGGTGTATTAGCTTTGTGCTTTGTGTCTCTTTAACAAAATGCTTGAGATAATCAACTTAAGAGAAAAAGTTTATTTCAGGTCACAGCTTTGAAAGTTCCTATCTGTCCTTGATCAGCCCTGTTGCTTTGGGCCTGTGGGAGTCAGCTGGTCATGATGTAAGTGCTTGGGAGAGCAAAATACCATGAGCCAGGGAGCATAAAGAAATAGCAAGGAGCAGGGTCTCCCAGCTTTGGTCAGTTTAATAGCTTCTGATTCTGTAGAATACTTCATTACAACAAAGAGTGGTAAAAGTTTGAAGATCAGTGTTCGTTGCTGTTGTTGGTAAGAGTCACACTAAATTCTAGTGGATAGTTCAAAGATAGGAACATATTCTTGTCATAAGAGACAACAAATATAGTATACTAATATTAGAATTAAAAAATCAGTTTTCACACTTTTAGAGGTAGACTTTGGGGATCTGTGGTAAAGGAATGACCGCTGCTTTACCTGAAAACCTTGTACCCACTGTGATGCCTGTGCTGGATTCTTAAGTAGCAGTGTTGCTGAATACTGGTGAAGTAAGTAGAGCAACAATGCATGATGCTGTAGAGAAGTGCTCTTGTCTGTTCCTCAGTGGAAGCTGTGGTGGGGAGAAGAAATCAAGAGTGAAGGTTGAATTTTCTTCTTGATGATGTTGGAAAGAATACTTACTAATTGCAGAAATTCTTCCAAGGTAGTATTTTTAAAATGCTGAATGTGCAGCTGGGTGTGGTGGCCCCAATCTGTAATCTCAGCACTCAGGAGGCCAAGGCAGGAAGAGCAGGGATTCAAGGACAGCCTGTACTACATAATGAGTTACAGACTAGCCTGGGCTACATATAGTGAGGCCCTGTGCCAGAAACCGAAATCTGAATGTGAATTTTTATTTACCCATTTCAGAGGGTACTGGTGAGGGTTAACTGAGGCAAAGGACATGAAGCATTTTTGACATTTCCTGTATACATATAGGCATTGGTATCACTAGGGTGATGATGCTGTAGGGGATTCAGTAAAATGAAAGTAGACATAGAATTACACATCATCATGATTTTGTCAGGATAGTGATTACCGACATCAAGAAGGAGCTCCATTACCCCACTCCTCCCACAGCCTCAGGACCCCACATAGTTTGTGATGTATGCTAGAGGCTCTAGATTTGTTGAAGGAATTGAGGGAAATTCACCAACTACTTCTATACATTTTTCATTTTTCTTCCAACTTAAAGCTTGTTTTAATTTTTATTTTGATAAGCAGGAACTTTTGGGGGACAAAAATGCTTTAGCCCTCAAATTTTATTTATTTTATTTTATTAGAATTTTTTTAATTGAGCTTTAGTACACTTCATACAACAGTTCTTAATCAAATTTAGACCCCTCCCCATCTATGCTCTCCCAACCCCCACCAGACTTCATGTGGTCTGTGATACGTTAAGACTTATCTAGTCAAGCATTTGTTCCCAGTTGTTCTTCATTTTATTTTATGAGTGTATGGCCTATGTGTATGTAAGTGCACTGTGTCGTGCAATGCTCATGGAGGTCAGAAGAGGGTGTTGTATCCCCTGGAACTGGAGCTAGGGACAGTTGTTAGCTATTATGTGGGTGCTGGGAATTGAACCCAGGTCCTCTGCAAGAGCAGCTAATGCTCTTAACTGCTGAGCCATTTCTCTAGCTCAAGACCTCAAATTTTATACATTAAGATACTGCAACTCAGAGTTCAAGTGAATTACTTGCCTAAGGTCATGGTATGACCAGTCCATGCAGCCTGACACAGACAAAAACCTGGGCAGAATCTTTAAGCTGGACTTCATTCAGAGAACTGGCAATCTGTGAAGACAGTGGATAAGCATCCTGAAGATCTGTCTTCCATCTCATCAAGTCGTTAGCTATATGGAGAGGAAAAAGAAAGGCAGTCCTTCCAAAGTTTAGTCTTCCCTTTGGTCAGGTGGTCAGTCTAGTCCCTGGGATTCCTGGTGTTGGTACTTTGTCCCTTATCTTAGCTGCTTTTTCTCTGTAGCAGGGGAGGATCCCACTTCCTTCATTATCTTTCTTTGTGTAACAAGGGAGGGAGGGTTCCCTCACCAGGGCTGCTGAGTCCTACATTCCTCCTAAGCCTCCTAGATTAAGAGATAACTCAGCAAACAAATCCTCAGCAGTAGGTACATATGGAGTTCTTCCTACAGAATGAAGTGCAAATGTACTTTTGTAACATATGTATGTAACAAATGTATGTTTTGTAACATAGATTTTGCTGTTTGGTAGGTGAACAAAATGCAGTTGTCTTGAGCTTTGAACCACAGTCCTGAGCTCTTATGCCAGCTTTGAGCTTCTTAACTGCTGGCAAAGCTGTCTATGACTAGTTAACTGATCTCTGTAAATATATTTTCTCATTTACTTAGTGGGGGAATCATAAGGATGTCTTTGGACAAATTTGAGGATTGGCCATGTTGCATATGTTGTACTTGGGGCTTAGTGTATACTTAATACATTGAATCTTGCCTCAGAGAAGAGAGGCATGGGTATTGTTTAAAAGAAATTCACCAATGTTTTCCAAATGACTTTTGTGTTCTCCACAAAAAAAGTTACAGAAGAATACAAGGGAGCTTGTTTTAGTGTTAGGTGTTATGAACCAGTGAGAGAGGGTAGGTTTGACAGCCTGGAAATTTTTTAAAGTGGCTTTCTTTTGTATGCTTGTTTTGAAAGTCTCCTTTGGTGGGTAGTGATGAATGGATGGTAATAGAGAGGAATCATGGTTTTAAGGGGAATTTTTAGAAGAAGGTGGTAAGGTGTTGCTATGAAAGTGTGGTCATTTCTTTAAACACCTGGGTTCCATTCACACTGTTAAGCTAACATAAGTGTTATTCCCTAAAAATTAGATAGTTGGATTTTATTTTATTGATGTGCTATCATTTAACCATGCCCATGACTTTAAAACTGATAACATAGTCTTTTCAGGAATATTTTATTTATTATTTTATTTATTATTTTTATTTTATGTGTATGAGTTATTGCCTGCATGTATGTAAGTGCAACTGTGTTGTGCAGTGCCTGTAAAGATCAGAAGAGGGGTCAGATCACTTGAACTGGAGTTATGGACAGTTGTTAACCACCATGTGGGTGCTGGGAACTTAACTCAGGTCCTTTGCAAGAGCATTCAGTGCTCTTAACTGCTGAGCCATCTCTCCAGCCCCCATAATGCATTCTTATTCTCTGTGACACTTTGAAATGAATTGAATTAGCTAGGCAGACAAACATAATTTAAAACCAAAATGAATCCGTCAGGCAATAGAATATTTTGTCAAAACCAAGTTATGAATAAAATTGCTGAGTTGCTTATCTTCTTTTAATTGAGCTTTTAAAATTTCATACAATATTTCCCATTCACATCCAGACCCCCTCCCCCATCCATGCCCCCCAACCCTATGCACTCTGCCATACATGCTGTGTCCTATTCATTCAGGTGTTTGTACCCGAATGTCCTTCAGTGTAAATGCGTCCACTGGAGTTCAGTCAGCCCATCCAGTGGTCATATGTAAGTCATATTCTTCCTCACCCAGCAGCGGCTAGTCTCAAATAGTTCTCGATCTAGTGCTGACCCGCCACCTATTGCTCACCTCCCCTTTGGGCCCTTGTTTAATTGAGCTGACATGGGTCCTGAGATTGATGCCACCAGGTTGCTTATCTTTTTAATCTTATAAATTAAATTCCTGAAGGAGTTCCAATATGTTTTATATATGTCTTTGTTGAAATAAGTATGCTACATGATATGTATGCTAACAATTTCCAAACTGTTCAGAAAGTTTAGAAAAGCTAGCTGATTGGACATAAGTACTGAAACTATCCACTGATAGAAACAAATCATGTTCATATCTATTTAGCTTGTCTAGTTCAAATTTAGAAATTTTCTTTCCCTTCTCTGGTTACATTTATTCTTCTTAAGTTTTAAGCAAGGTTAATTTTAGAGCCATGGAATCTTTAATGTTGATATAAGTAATATATATTACTCAGACATAAATGTTGGTAAACTTTATACATTTGGAAAAGGCATGGTTAGATTTCATTAGAATGTTTTAGATTAAAATATGCCTCTGTTTCTTGAATATGAGAAGGGAAATTTTTGAAATAATAAATTTTCCCCCTTTATTTAGACAGAATATTGGTGAAAGTATTCTTTACCTGTGGGTAGAGAAAATAAGAGATGTTCTGATACAGAAATCTCAGAAAACAGAGCCAGGTAAGATTGGAAAATATTCCCTATGCTCTTTCAACTTGTAGTAATCACATTTTCATATGGCTATTGTAATTGAAATTATATATGAAAGTATATATTCTGGTTTATGGTTTCTGTATAATAAAAATATTTCTCTGGAAAGTTTATTTACTCATGTAATTATGTTAATTTCTTTCATAAGTTTCCTTTTGGATTATATGCATATAAAGTAGAATTTTATGGTGAAAGAATTTGAGTCTAACATATGTTCTGTTTTAATGTCATTAACATAGTAGATACTTTGTAACATTCCTCACGAGTTATTAAATAATTCAAATGAATACATTGGTCATCAGAAAAGAACCTTGAGAAGTATTTTGACAAATATTAAGATATAGGATTTAACTTTAAAAGAGACTTTTTAATTGAGATATAACTCACATGCTATAATTATTCACCCTTTTAAATAAAGAGTGCAGCAGTTTTTGTTATAGTCCCAAAGTTGTGCAGTCATCATCACTATCCAGTTTCAAAACCTTTGAGAATGGATGTTCTACTCTGTCCAACCTTTCTTGAGCTGCTGAGGGTGTGGCAGCAGGGTTCCTCAGTGTCCCATCACTGCCTTTGCTGTCTTTGTTTCCCTCATCACAAAGGCCTTTTAGAGAAAAAAATAACTCTCTTTACCCTGGTATTTCCAAATGGCTTTTATTGTTACCACTGGTAAAATTGTTTTCAGTTTTGGGAAAAAAGAAATTATAAAAGGACCAAGTAGCTTATTTAGAATATTTTTTAGAGGGTTATTTACAAGGAACTAATCATTTTTGACTTCCTTAGCAAAATAAGTACACATTTAAAGTTGATAGAAGTATGCATGTTTTCAGATAATTTTTACTGTTTTTATATAGAAGCACAAGTTTTTACTGCTTCCATTTAAACCAGAGAGAGAAGTGACATAAAGATACTTATCTGTGTCGTAATTTTGAAGTATTTTTCTTGACTTTTTTAAAATCCATGTTCTGATTTTGCAGCATTCAGAGTGTGTATGAGAACAAGGGGCTAAAACCCTGAAAACAAAAGTAATTTTTGCCAGCTTATCTCCTAGAGTTAGAGTAGTTGGAGAAATGGAATATAGTCTAGTAGAAATTTAGAACGCCACAAAGTTTGGAACATTCAGCTCTTAGGATATTTTAGAAATGTATCTTAACAATGTCGTATTTCCCTTCCCCTCTATAACCTTATGGCATTTACTCTTCAAAGTTTGGAGTTACTAACTTGTGTGATAAAATTACTTCATAATTTCTTTTTTAGAAATTTTATTTAGGTCTTTTTCTTTGAAACTGTTTTTGGACTGGGGATGTACTGAGTGGTAGAGTACTTGCCTAGCTTTGCAAGGCCCTAGGTTTGATCCCTAACATCACCTACAACAAATAAATAAATGTATTTTGCAGACCTAAAATAGGATTAAATAATCCTGAAGTAAAGAATGGTGCCTAGAGATCAGGACCCAATGACTTTTGTAAGTGTAACTTGTTACTGCTTCATAGATCAGTCATAATGTCTCCTATCCACACAGGCCCAGATATAAAAAAGAAAACTGAAGAGGAAGACATCAAATGCGAAGATGATCTCATTTTAGAATGTCAGCCAGAAAATCCAGTTAAAGCTTTGGATTTTGCTATTAGTGAGCATGAACCAGGTGTGATACTCGTACCTAGTTTATTTGGAGGAACAGGGTGATAATATTATGAATAGTTCTTTGGGTTGACCTAGAAACTTAACAAACTCTTAAATGTAAGGAAGTAGTTATTAATTTGAAGATAGTCAAAATTGATTTTTTTCTCCTATTAGCCATTTTGCTAAGAGTTAAGGGATATTTAGTCATTCTTAACCTTGGAAAGGAAAAATATTGGACATAATATTGTATCTAATTATAATTATATGAAGTATGAGCAGTTTTATTAGGAGGTTCTATGTTTACAGCCACGTAATCTGTGAAGTCAGAGGTTTCCTGACACAAAGGTCTGCCAATAATAGAATGGAAAAACAAGTTGTGATATAAACATTTGTCAATCATTGGTCTGAGTAACTCTTTACATTCTTCTTAGAAAAATATTTTACGTGTATGAGTGTATTGCCTGCATGTACATAAGAGCACCCATCTTATGCAGTGTCCACAGAGGTCAGAAAAGGGTGTCAGATCCCCTGGAACTGGAGTTGTGGACAGTTGTTAGCTGCCATGTGGGTGATGAAAATTGAACCCAGGTCCTCTGGAAGAGCAGCCAGTATTCTTAACCACTGAGCCATCTCTCCAGACTCATGAGTACCTCTTTATACTCTTAAGAATTAGCATGCAAACTATACACTACAGCTGTGCAGAATTTTATTCCTAGCTCTGTCACTTTTGCTGAGTGACATTGGCAGATGAAAATCAACTATAAGTCATCTCTTTATCTATGTACAATATATTTATGACCATTTTACTTAAAATTTAATTTTGATAGGCAATTATTGATGGCTGCTTTTGTTTAGATTTGCCACATGATTTATATTTATATCCCAGTTCTTTCTGGTGTTGTCAATTTTCCTGTATTTGAATATTAAGACAAAAAATTAATTAATTCTTTAAATTTATAGAAATAGAAGAGTTACCGCCAATTGATCATGGCGTTCCTATTACAGACCGAAGAAGTACATTTCAGGCACACTTGGCTCCAGTGGTTTGTCCTCAACAGGTAAAGTGACTGACTAGCTCACTTTGATGTTGTCTTACAATAACACCTTTAGTTTACTCTTACATTTTTCACATAAGATGAACATTACTTATTCATTATCCCACTCCCAAATTACTATGAATCATGGAAGAATTGTTCTTTCTTTCAAAACTGTCTCTCTTTCAACACTGCTGTTTTGTTATTATTTTGTTGAGGGTTAGATCCAGGACCATGTATGTGTTATGCAAACATTCTATCTGAGCTACACCAGAGTTGTAGTTAAACTCTGGGGGCTTTTTCTCTGATGAATCTTTAAGATAAAAACTCCCATCCAGGCATGGTGACGCACACCTTTAATCTCAGCACTCAGGAGGTAGAGGCAGGCGGATCTCTATGAGTTCAAGGCCAGCTGAGGCTATAGAGAGGCCCTGTCTCAAAAAGACCCCCCCGCAAAAAAAGAAGGAAGGAAGTCTCATTGTGTTGTTGTAGAAAATTACAAAATAGTGATGTTTAGGAGGTAGCTAGAAAGAATCATTCATTCTACTGAGCGAGAATAGGAAACTCAGTTCACTCCACTGTTGCCTGATGAGGGAGAAGCATGGGTGAGCAGTTGTCTAGTGTCTCCTACTAATTCCTTTTCCTTTCTGCTTCTTGGTTTTAGTTGACTCTGTTCTTACCAAAGGGTGAAATAGCAGACCTGGTCATCAAAAACGCTACTCCTAGGTCCTTGCTTTTCATTCATTGTCTTTTCAGTGGAATCTTCTTCGTTGCTTCTATGAACTAATCCAAATTGAATGTTATTGATGTACAAGGCATTTCTAATTCTACATGTGAAGTTAAATAATTTTTAAAAAATGTCATTATTCACCACAAGTTTTAGGGATTAATCTCCTTCCTTTGGTCTCTGTTGCTACTCTAAACTCTTTCTTTTTTCTTTTTTTTTTTTTTTTCCTTTGCAGTGCTGGGGATCAAACCTAGAGCCTCACACATCTAGGCAAGTGCTCTACACCCTGGCCCTCTAAGCTCCTTGAAAGCCCCAACTTTGAGGACTACAATTTTTGTACCAGGACTTTACTCTTAGTCTCTGGGAGAGGAAGTTCTTTTCTATGTAAACTTGTGCTCAAGATGACAGCTCTGGTCTAGCTGACTGAGATCTTTTCTCTCTGGAATCCTGTTTTATCCTTGGCCTTTGTTCACAATCCTCCCAGGATTCTCCTTAGACACTCTCTTCTGAATTTGTTCATCTTGTGTTCTCTTTCTGGTTTTGATCACAGTTGCTTAGACTGTGAGAGCTGAAATAAGTCTTAGACATCATTGTGTACTGTATTTTATTGATCAGGAATCTGAGAACCTGAAAATGAGAACTGATAATCACAGATTGCAGTTTGTCACCAAAATTGGCCCCTGATTCCCTCTTAGTTTCCCTGTTCTTGGTATTCCTCTTGGGTATCTGACAGTCTGACCATATCTCACTCTTTTCTCCTCCATTCTCCTCCATATATAATCCTTGCTGATTTCCGTCATCTATAAGGGAAAGTCTAAACTCCTCACACAAAGCCATTTGTGTTTTATCTCAACTTAGCAGTCTCGGTATATCGTGGTACACCTTCTGTCATTTTATTCATACTCAAGCTGTAGTACAGAGAATTTCCAGAATCTTCCTTCTTCCTATTTCTCCTGAGGGTGCTAGATAAAATATGGGATGCCAGTAAAATCTGAGTTTCAGATAGATATTATTCATGGGAAGCATTTATACTTATTTCTATTGATATGTATTTGTTGTTGATCTGAATTTCATTTTGACTAAACATTATTTACTTTTTCTAATCGAATCCCCTAGTCCCTGCATCTGCACTTGCTTCTCCTCTGAGTGGAGTTGTCTTCATGCCCCTTCTGCTCCTGCCTTTCGTACAGAAGAACTGCCACTTAGACCTGACTAAGGGAGGACCTCTGTGATCCCTGTTTGAGTCCCAGGAAAACTTTTGGCTTTTATGATATTCAGAATATACCACGATTGTATATGTACCACATTAAGTGTATAAATTGGTAAATTTCAGAGCTAGTTTCTGGAAATTGTTGTATTTACATTACAGATTCTCTTTGTGGGGAACAAATTTTCATAAACTCTGCCTCAGACAGAGGAACTAAACATCTGTTCCGATAGCTGGAGTTTATAGATATCAGGTCTGTCACTTTTATCCCAATTAGAGTACCAGTGTCTGCCCCTAAAGTTAGGAAAACTTTGCTATTGATCTTTTCAGAGCCTATTAGATTCTTTAAATGACTGTTTCAATATAAAATTTATATCAGAATGCTTTAATTCAACTTTTCTAGCATTTACAGAAGAAATAAAAGGCATACTTGTTTATTCATATTACTGCTGTTTTTAAGGTGAAAATGGTTCTTGCCAAATTGTATGAGAATAAGAAAATAGCCAGTGCCACCCACAATATCTATGCCTATCGGTGAGTGATTTTCACAGCTTTGAGAGTATGCAATTTGTAATCAGTGATTAGGTAATTATGCATGATTTTAAAACTTTTATCATAATGACAATAGACCCGTGGAATATTTGTGTACTGCAGAAAAGAGAAAAACAAATTAAAGGAAAATTAAGTATTTTCTGCTACTATGTAACTGATAATATTTGGTGTATGTTGTCTTTTCTGTGCAAAGTTTACTTTTTCTCAGTACTTTACCTTGTGTCCTATTTATTTTAACAAAAGCACTTTCCTACAACTACTTGATGCATATGTTTTAGTGGCTATATAATATTTGTTTGGGACTCTGTACCACAACTTACTTGAGCATTTCTTTTTCATTATATTTTTTTTCAGATTTTTCACTATTATAAAGAATAGTCTGGTGGACGTAGTTTGGATACTTTTTAGATTCAGTTTGCTTCACCTTTGGTGTGTGTGCAGGTGTGCTTGCCCAGGTGGAGGTCAGGTTGATTTGGGTGTCTTTCCTCTGTTGCTCGCTACCTTATTATTTTTTAATTAATTTTTTTTGTTTTATGTGAATGAGTAATGAGTGTTTTGCAGGTAAGTACACCTGTGCATTCAATGCCCATGGAGTCCAAAAGGGGGCATCGGATCCTCTGGAACTGGAGTTTCAGATGTTAGCTACCATGTGGGTGCTGGGAACCAAACCCCTGTAAGAGCAGCCAGTGATCTTAAGCACTGAGCCATCTCTCCAGCCTCTCTATCTTAATTTTGAGACAAGGTCTCTTACTGAACCTGGAGCTCACTGTCTCAGCTAGACTAGCTAGCCACCCCAGCTCTTTGCCCCCTCAGCACTGGGGTTACAGGTGTACATTGTAGCGCCTGGCTTTTTACATGCATGCTGGGGATCCAAACTCAGGTCCTCATACTTGTCCCCAGCCACACCCACCCCCTCCTCTTGGGGATATAGTTAAAAGGAAAAAATGTCTTATAATAGAATTATCAAAAAATATGGACACTCTTTCTTTTGGCCTTTTGGAGACAGGGTCTCATAGCACCGGCTGGCATGGAACTCACTATATACACCAGGCTGGCCTTGAGCTCATAGAGCTCTCTGCCTGCCTCTGCCTCCCAAGTGCTGGGATTAAAGGCGTACACCACCATGCCTGGCAAGTATGAACACTTTTGAACCTTGACAGATATTTCAAATTTTCCCAAAGTTTTTCAACTTTTTAAAATAATGTATGAGCAATGAACTGAGAGTACTTTCACTGCATGCCTTTCAGTTTTGAGTACAGTTGTTGCTGATTTGTAAATGAAGACATAAAGGGCATTAAAAATATGTAAAGCATTAAGATTTAAAGATAGAGTTTAGGCCTAAAATAAAACAATATAGATAGAGGGATTCAGTGAAAATTTAAAATTCAGTTGAGACTGTATAAAATCTAGGTTATCTGAAAGTAAAATTCAAAAAAATCACTTTGTATAAGGGAGATTTTACTCTTATTAGGTTCATATCTTTTTAAGCACCGAATGCATGAAAAGGAGTATATGTTATATAATTCCCTCCTCAATAATATCTGAATAGAACTTTAATGTAATAGAACTTCCTTCCCTCTGTTTTTTCGAGATGGAATCTCATGTAGCTCAGGCTGGCCACAAACGTGGGGTGTCATTAAACTGAGCCTTAAACTCTGATCTTGCCTCCATCTCCCAAGTATTAGGATTATGGTCATGTACCACCATATCCAGCAATGCATTTTTAAAATATTTTCTTTCTTGTTTATTGATTATTTATTTACTTATTTATTTATGTGTATGTATGTATGGGCTCGCGTGTGCCATTGCTCGCATATACCATGGTGTTTTGGGGTCAGGGGACAATTTGGGACAGTTGATTCTCTTCTACCATATGGGTTCCAGTTGAACTCAGGTCCTCTGGCTTGGTGGCAGGCACCTCTGCCTTCTGAACCATCTCACCTGCCCCTCAACAATGTATTTTTAGTGAGTTAGATCCATGAGTGTGAAAATGAGGGAACTGACTGTGTCTCAGTGGTTGAAATGTACTGTTTCTTGAGTGCCAACCTGTGCCAACAGCTTATAGAAATGAATTCTGATTATTTCTGCAGTTCTGCCACTGTGAAAAGGTTAACTTTTTTTAGGATCCTATACCTGTTACATGGTAGAGCTGAATTTGATAATCCAGTTTCATTTATCTCTTTATTCCACACCTTCAATAATCTTCTACATAGTATCAACCCTAAGTTATCAAGAAGGAAAGCTAAATGATGTGCTGACTATTTTTTTTAGGCCACAGACTTTGAGGCTTTAAATAACGTTCTTCTGAGTGTTTTTGTAGTCCTTTCCCCTCCTTATTAACCACTGGTCAGCTGTTGCTTCTCAAAGCTGTTGTCAAATGTGACACAAGTGGCAGCTTCTCCCCTGAGCCTCCTTATGTGATTGACACTGGAAATGAAGGAACTGGGCTTGTCAGAACTGAGTATGAGATGCGAGTGAAAAAGTACAAGTGACACTGGAGGGAGCCCACCAGGGTCAAATCAGTGAGCTTTATCGGTACGCAGACTTCGCATTGTGTTGTGTGAATGCTTAGGGTCCTTTTAAAGTTACAGCCTGGCCAGGTATGGTGGCGGACGCCTTTAATCCCAGCACTCAGGAGGCAGAGGCAGGCGGATCTCTGTGAGTTCAAGGCCAGCCTGGTCTACGTAGTGCGTTCCAGGACAGCTGGGGCTACAGGGAGACCCTGTCTCAAAAAAACCAAAAAAAAAAAAAAAAAGTTACAGCCTGATATTGGGCTGTGTTTCTGCTTTGGAGGTGTAGACTGCTCTTCAGGGTACTGTTACATACAACCCCTGGATGCAGCATCATTACCTTCCTGGCATGTGAGGAAAAAGTTAGTGAAAATTTCCATGGGCTCATTTTCTTAATTTAACAATTCTCATCTGTATAGTCAACTTTTCTTCATTTGTTCCATAAGACTATGGTGTTCAATTATAATGATAATGGCCCATAATTCCTTACATCTTAAATTTTTCATATAAACTCCTATTTAGTACTATTGATATACTTTTCCTTAAAATGAGGTCAAATAGTAATAGATACTCCACATAGTAGATGTTCAGTTAATGTTTATTGAGTGAATAAAAGATAGATGAATGAATGAGTTAATAAATGTAAGTAATTAATTGATTTACACATGTAGATGAGTTTTTATGGATTTTTTTTATGTTTATAAAACAAAACTTCTTTTTATAGCCATAAGCATATCTTTACATTTGCCAGCTTATTCTGCTGGATAATTCAAGTGGATAAAAAAAACCCCACATATATTTCCCTTATCATTGATAACAATTCCAGGGAGAAGTTTTTAAAGAGAAAAATAAATATTTTAATTATTCATCAGAATGGAGACAGTAGAGAAAAATCTGACAGCTGAACTGAACTGAGAGTAAAATAGTAACTTCCAGTGGTCTTCGTCTTTACATGTCTTTTGATTCTTCACTAGATCTTAGACTGTTTGAAGACGGGAGGATGCCACCTCTTATTTTTCTATCATTTTATGGCATCTATGTTGATGTTTCCATGAATTATATTCTCAGCTGATGACTCAGCGATTGCTCCTTTTTGCCTCATAACTTTAATGTTAAATGAAGTAGGGGAAATGCCATATATAGATTTATCTTCCCACAAAATAACATTTCTAATATAAAGGACACACCTTTGGTTCCTAGCTTTTTCACATATGAAAAAGGTGAGCGTGTTGGATAGTCATCTATACAGAGCTCAAGGATTTTAAAAACAAATATGCTAATTTTGGAAGTAATCATATTGATTATAATAAATACTGTGGAGTAACATTTATTATAGGATATGTGGTATATTTTATATTTTGAGGTTTCAGAGTATAACCCTGCTCTGTGTATTTCTAGAATATATTGTGAGGATAAACAGACCTTCTTGCAGGACTGTGAGGATGATGGGGAAACAGCAGCTGGGGGCCGTCTTCTTCATCTCATGGAGGTAAGTGTGAGTTAAACTCTGAATTTGCACTTATGGGCCATGTATAAATAAGTAATTTATCTGAATGATATAACATGTATTGGTTTTAAACATTGATTGAGAAGAAATTTTTACTGCTGGCTATAACTTGGGCAGCAAATGGTTAATAACAAATGCTGTGCTTTTAAGAAATAAATACAAAATTGTCTTCAACTTTGGGAAAACTTCTGTGTGTTTCTTGGAAATTTCCTCCACTCCTTTTCTTGTATCTCTGTGGAACTCAATTTTAAGTTGGAAATTGAAACTTCAGTGTAGATTCCGAATGTTTTGTTTGTTAAAATTAAATTGTCCATCTCATTCTCTTTATATTTTGAGACATTTTCTTGACTGTCTTTCAAAATTCCTATTGAATTTCTGTATTTTTCTATAACCTCAAATTTAATTTTTCAGAGTTTTTCTGCTGCTTTTATTTTTGTCTCTTGCTCTGGTTTTATGGATGTAATGGCTTCTACAGTTTCTTGACTCTGCTAACTAGGGTTTCTTTACACAGATGTTCTGGCCTCCCGTTCTTCCCATCCATTTTAGCCTGTTTACCTTGTCCTTTCTCTTTCATGCTGCTGGATTTCCTTCATCTGTCTGGTGATCATTGATTGTCCATTAATTTTAAGAATGGATTATTTTTTTCCTCAGGTAGTTAACATGGTTTCTTCTACTATTGTATGTGGAGCTTTGCTTTCTAACTAGGCCTCTCCCTGAAGTGGGAACGCTGTGGGGCTCAAGCCTGTGCACCGGTGGGCTTTACTTTAAAGGCAGCATTTGACAAATGTCAAACCGCTGAGGACCATTTGGCAGACACCAGGCATGGCTCAGGAAGGCCCCCTTTTCTCCAGTAGCTTGTTCAAATGCAAGGTTTTGGTTGTTTAACCTACTGGTAAAAGGCTGCCTAAACTGAGCTTTGTGGTTGAGTCATCAAGAACTGGAACCCTACCTGCATGGTCTCCCCTTTGCTCTGACAGGTGGCCCCAAAGTTTAGAGTTAAGGACACTAGGACACGGCTCCTTCTGTCTGACGTTTCTCCCTGAAGTGTTGGTACCCTTCTCAGCATCCTCATAGGTGCTGCTGTTAAAGTCAGTGGGAGATTTTTTGTGTGATTTTGTTAGCAGTTACTTCACTCTTCTTCAAAACTTACATTTGTATGTCTATTTGTATGTCTGATTGTGCTCCTGAAAATAACAGATCCTGAATGTGAAGAACGTCATGGTGGTGGTCTCACGCTGGTATGGAGGGATTCTGCTAGGACCAGATCGCTTCAAACATATCAACAACTGTGCCAGAAATATACTAGTGGAGAAGAACTTTACAAGTTCACCTGTAAGTAGCTATTGATGTTACTATCACTGTTCCTGTCACTGTCTGCAAAATTGCAAAAAGAAAATTAAGAATAAATGAGAATGTGGATGTTGCATTAGTAAAACTGTTAAACTAGGAAGCTAAAGACTTAGGCCTTAGAATGATTGAATAGTCTGATTTTATAATTTATACAGCTTATATTGGGAAAAAAACCTACTAAATCTCTTTAAATACCATCTGCCCTCCATGCCGTCAAACTGAAGCCCAGAGGATGGAGCAAATGCCACACTGACTAGATGTTCTTTAAAAATATTTTATTTACTATTTTTATTTTATGTGTACGAGTATATTGTCTTCATGTACATGAATGCACCCATGTCGTGCAGTGCCCATGGAGGTCAGAAGAGGGGGTGAGATCCCCTGGAACTGGAGTTACAGACGGTCGTTAGGAATCAAACCTGGGTCTTCTGCAAGAGCAGCCAGTGATCTTAACCATGGAACCACCTCACTAACCCCAGACTAGATAGATGTTCTTGAAGCAGCTATAGAATTCTAAAATTGTGTTAGTGTCAGAGCACATATGCTTCCCCAGTATGTCCTTAGCAACTTTCTTTATAGTTTGAGTTTATTTTGCTTCATGCTTTGGGTGTATTCTTATGTATTTTATTTAGGCTTTACTGCATTACTTGGAAAATAGCTATAGATTGAATAGTATTGAGATTGTTGAAACATAAATGTACTAGGTAAAAATGTTTTCTTTTTTCTTTCTTTTTTATTTTATTTTTGTTTGTTTTTTTGAGACAGGGTCTCCTGTAGCCCCAGCTGTCCTGGAATTGCTATGTAGACCAGGTTGGCCTTGAACTCACAGAAATCCTCTTGCCACTGCCTCCCAAGTGCTGGGATTAAAGGTGTGTACCACCATGCCCGGCTAAAATGTTTTTCTTGATTAACTTTGATTTCCATGAAAATATTGTTATTGCCTATAAGTGAGAGTGTTTTCAAGACGTAAAGCTAGTATAGACCATATGATCAGAGTAACGTTCCATCTGCCTATTCATGTGGAGATGCTGTATTGAGTTGTTTCTTTTTCAGGAGGAATCGTCTAAGAGTTTGGGAAAGAAAAAAGTGAAAAAAGATAAGAGGAGGAGTGAACATTGACACCTGAACCTGCATGAAAGGTTAATTTGCCCTCAGTTACATACACATTCCATAGTAGTCGAGGAATGTGTGAAGAGCGTCATTGACTGCTCAAGCCAGCTGACTCATCATGGACACCAGCATTCTGTGTTCTTCTTTGGTTATATCATCTGCCAAAATAGAGAGCTTGTGATATGTCCACCTGTTTCAGGCTTATTTGGGAGGACTAATTTGAGCTTAATCAGTACATCATATAATTTTAGGGAGCTAGCAGTTGCTGAGGGTAGGCTCTGAGTTAACTGTGCATTTCAGTACATGTTAAGTGCCTTTGTTAGGTGGGGAAGAAATAGTCCTCTTTAGAGGACTATAAATACCTGATTTCTTGTCCTAGAAATTCTTATACTGTTAAATGAACATAGCCCTTTACTGCTCTCTATGGTTATTGGAGGAGAGGCTCATTGAAGACTAATCTTGGAGAGTTTTCTTATGATTTCAGCTCATAAATATGTCACTTTTCATTT
This sequence comes from Nannospalax galili, assembly GCF_000622305.1. Taxonomy (NCBI): domain Eukaryota; kingdom Metazoa; phylum Chordata; class Mammalia; order Rodentia; family Spalacidae; genus Nannospalax; species Nannospalax galili. The sequence goes on from NW_008350388.1 coordinate 1,380,588, forward strand.
TATAATGCTCATCATGGAGTAATAGAGTAAGTGAAAATCCAGGAGTATCCATCTGTGATCATGTCCCAAGGTGATAATTCTAACATATTTGCTAGCCCAAGTGTTATGTCTCAATTTCAGTTGCAAATTGGTGATCTTGAAATTCAAAAAGTGATTTTCTAATCTGTCTTTGTGTGTTTAATTCTTGTGATGTAAAACAGTGAACACTAAGTGTCAGCAGTCCCTCCATCCCTAACATGCTAAGTTAATGTGTGCAGTACCCTGGTATCTTTTGAACAACCTGGAAGTGCTTTGTCGTGTTCTTCACTGAGAAATTAGAACTTTTGCAAGCTGTGCTGTGGTTAGTGCCATGTGTAGAACCGGGATAAAGGTGGTGGAATGCGGAATGCCTCTGGTGTAAGGTGAGAATTGCTATAAAGTTGATACACACTTCCCCCCGGGAACCCAAACGAAATTTTTTTTTTTTTTTTTTTTTTTTTTTGGTCTTTGTGAGACAGGGTCTCCCTGTAGCTCCAGCTGTCCTGGAACTCACTATGTAGACCAGGCTGGCTTTGCCAAATGAATTTTTTTACTTCCATGATTTCTGTTGAGAGATGGAGAAACAAATCTTTTAATCTGAAGAAAATGCTTTCCCTGCTGATTCTTAGCAAATCTGCCTTTTTATCAGTGTTTTATTTCTCATCTTTATGTTACTTACAGGGCATAAGACAGTAACTTTGCAGTAGGCAGATCCTTTCAGATACGATGCCAATAATTACTAAATTGATCAACTGATCACAGACCTAGCTGGGGCTCCCTTCCTGAGGAAGGGGACCAAAATTAAGAGGCAGCTTTGTAATGGTGCTAGAGCACGGGAAGCACTGGACCCTGGGAAGTTGTTTTTCTCTAATTTTTAATGTTGAAAGAGCCACTGCCTTACTTGATATTTTAAATAAAAATCCTGTAAAGTACTTTATACTAGGATGGGTTCTGAGTAATAAAATCTTTTCAACATTAATTTAATGTGAATTATCAAGAGTTATGGGATGACCTATATATGTATATTTGAAACACTTCGTTTCAATGAAATGTTAAGTGTGGCCTATGTATTAACGGTTAAAGAAATTGGAGGATATTTATTAAAATCAAAATAATTTCACAATTTTGACATTTCAGACGCATGAAAGGTGATAAAAACAGTAAGAATTTGATCCTGAAGAAAAAAAGGAGTTAATTTTTCTACCACACCATATTTTAATTTCTTTCTTGGTGTTCTGTCTAACATTCATTTGATTCTTTACAGAGCACAAAATGTTTTATGTCTATGATCCTATTTTTCCTTACTTAAATTTTTTTCCTCCCCCCCTTTCTTTCACAAGATTACTAACCACATTTATGGAATAAGGTCCCTAATCTCCTTTACTACAGATCATTCATCCAGTAAGAGGAGAGATCGAAAAGTTTTCAGCTCTAAATCCTGAATTGTATGTTTTACACTTGACATTAATGCAAAATAACTAATGATAACATATTTTCTCTATTAAAAATAGAGAAAAATCATAAATGGAGAATTTTCCAATTCTCTGAATAATAATTTTATATAACCAGATATATGCTGTGGCATTCTTTATGTCACATTAGTTAAAAGTACTCCCCATATGCCAGTATCTAAAAGGAGCATCTACTTCTAAGTAGGGACAGCAGTGGCTGCATTGGTGGGATGCTGAGGAGATGTGTATGATAAAATAGGCTGTTGAAGAACAAAGACTAACCACAGAACAGAGGAAGCAGATACTGTTTGGGGCAGGTGAAAAATTTTGGGAAAATTGTGTAATTGCATCCAGTTCCACTATGGAGAGAACCATGAACATTGGGTGTATACATTTATTATTTTTCTTATGCATAATTTTGTATATATGGCTATTTTTCTTTCCACAAAAATGGTATTAAACTGTATATACTGTTTTGTAGCCTACATATTTCATATAGAAGTATATTGTTAACATTTTCCCATGTCAATAAATATTCTTCTATGGTTTAAATTCTTATGGGTGCATTGCATTCTGTCTTCTGGGCACAACATGAATATGAGCTCATCCCCCAATTGTTGCCAGCTTTTTTTCTTCTTTCAGTTTTTGACTGTTACAAGCAAATGTGAAAAACTTCACTATACGAAGATTTTTATATGTATCTCTATTAGGAAAAACTAGAAATGGAATTCCTTCAAACCAGAGGGAACCATATTAGTCCAACAACCTCCTGACAAATTATACATACAACTAGTTCAAGGAACAAAATATATGTCTAGTCAAGGTTTTTCCAAGAATGTTGGGGTTTTGCCCAAGCTTTATCTACATAGCACATGGTAATTAAAAAGTACCAGACTGGTGGAACTAACCTTCTTGGATGTTTAACAGCCATACTTTGAGGCCTATATTAATCTGGTTAGAGGGACAAAAAGGACAGTTTTTTGCTCCTTGCCCTCCATGATCGACTAAGTTCCAGGGGACTATGGAGCATCTCTCAAAATGTCCTGTAACTGGTAATTCACCTGTCCTCTTGTTCAGGGACCCCATCAGATGGACTTGAACAGTGTTCAGTCTACAAAGAGGAGGGTTAACACAGAGGAAACATTTCCTCCATGCTTCCAAGTGAAGCCAGTCATGGTCGAGTAGGACCTATGACTTATCCTCACATAACTGGAACTGGTAAAAGAGAGGAGCCAGGGGCTCCTCCCAAGCCATGTGATCCTGAGAAACAGATCTTCAAACTACCTTAAGAGTAAAAATAAATTGGTTTTTTTTGGGGGCCAAATGTATAGTCTTAAACACCCAAAAAGAAAGTAAAACCAAAGATTAAAGTGATCAGTATATATCTTTAAGAGTTCAAGGAATTACACTTCCCAGACATTAAGCTTAAGTCCATATATAGTTATTTAGACAATTATTTCTCATTGATAATTTTGTTTCTAAGCAGAAAGTCCTGCTCAGATGTAAGACTTCAAATCTTGGTCTGCAAGACTATAGTGCCCACCTGTAGCTAAGGGAGACAACCCACTGTTCTAAAATGATGCCTAAATTTGTTTTCTTCCCCTATCTAGAAGCCTTGGAGAGGGAACTGACACTGATTCTATCCACTCCAACAACTATCAAAGTGCCTGAAAACAAATCCTGAGTTCATCACTCTCGAGTCTAGCCTTGGCAGACTAAAGAAAAATGAGGAGATACCCAATAGAGGGATGCTTTTGGAAGCTCTCGTCAAGAAATTCAATGGACTCTGATACAAACATTTGAAATTTACCCTGTTCTGACCTTTTTCTGGTTCCCTGTCTAGAACTTGATTTGATCAAAACACCTTATATGCATGCATAACATTCTTTAAGTTAAATTTTTTTTAATTTTTTCATTTTAATATCTTACAAATTTATTCATATGTTTTCCTACTATATCACATCCTTTTTACCTATACTAAGGTTTTCCATTTTCTGATTTATATTAAATAATTTTTGCTTATTCAAGACCTAAAGCATTGTTTCTTAATAGCATCTATTTTTTGAAATTTTCTCTTCAAAATAATTGTATGTTCACAGGAAGTTTCAAAGAAATATTTCAGGAGTTCCTTTCCAGTATTGTTTTTAGGTCTCTCAGAATTTAACATATTACATAACTACAGTACAATTCTTTTATCAAACAGAATGTTAATACTGGATCTTATAGATTTAATTTTTTTAAATTTAATAACCACATGATTAGAAAAAGCATTTCATTACAGCTTTAACATATTCAGTAACACATTCCAGAGCAAGGATACATCTCTTTCAAAGGTGGCTGTAAATTTTTAGGTTCACAGTTGAATTAATACAGTCATACAATATTGAACTCAGTATAAACCCTGCAAAATTCATATTCATTTTATTTGTAGGAGTGTATTGCCTGCATGTGTGTTAGTGCACCTGTGTGGTGCAATGCCTGGGGAGGACAGAAGAGAGCATCAGATCCCTTGGAACTGGGAGTTACAGATAATTGTTAGCCAACATGTAGGTGCTGGGATTTGAATCTGCAAGAACAGCCAGTGCTCTTAACTGCTGAGCCATCTCTTCAACCCCTGTAACTGTGCTTTATTTTGGGGTGTGTTGTTTTTTGTTTTTATATTTTTTAATTCAATAACCACATAATTAGAAGAAGCATTTCATTACAGCTTTAACATAACATTCAGTAACACATTCCAGAGCAAGGATATATCTCTTTCAAAAGTGGCTGTAAATTTTTAGGTTCACAGTTGAGTTAATACAGTTATACAATATTGAACTCAGTATAAACCCTGTAAGAAAATTGAAGAGTTTTTACCCTTTAAAGAAGATCTCTATTTCATTTTAACATATGCTGTTTCCTACATTTTTAATGCTACTATCACTTAGATGTTTGCACATGTGTCTTTAATCTCTATGTATCTGATTATTACTAGTCATAGTCAGTTACACTCGGATCCTTAGTATCTGAGTATGGATATAAAGTCATCAGGTAGATTTCACTGGTAATGTTTATCACCTCTACTGTTTAACATGAAGTAAATTTTTATGCTTCCTCCTCAAATATGTCTTTTAATTTGTTTTTTTTTGTGTGTGTGTCAGTGTGTATATCATACAGAACATCCCACACAATCTTACTTATCTATATACCCATTTCCCAAATGACACCCTCCCATAGCCTCCCCCCTCCCACACACTGGGGCCCATATACTGTGTCATCCCTGTTACTGTCCACTGTGTTGTCGGCACCCCTAGCCATTCCCCAGTGCTTGTCTGCTGAATCCAGTCAACCTATCTAGAGAGCCTTGTTTTAGGAAAATCAGCTGTTCCTCATCTAGCAGCAATCAGTTGTCAATATTCCTTTAGATAAGACTGGGGCATACTGTTCATTTTCCCACTTCTATGCTGGGTTACTGCCTGGGAGTCTTTTGAGCCAGCCTGGCCAACAACTCAAAGGAAGGTATCTCTGAATTATACATACAACCAGATCAAAGAATATAATATATGTCTAGGCATGATTTGTCTGAGAGAGTTTGGTCTTTGCCCAAGCTCTATCTACATGGCACATGGTAATTAAAAGTACCAGACTGGGGCTGGAGAGATGGGTCAGTGGTTAAGAGCACTGACTGCTCTTGCCGAGATTCCGGGTTCAATTCCCAGCACCCACGTGGCGGCTATGAACCGTCCTTAACTCCAGTTCCAGAGGAATCTGAAGCCCTCTTCTGACCTCCCCAGCATTGCACAACATGGGTGCACTCACAAACATACAGACAATACACTTGTACACATAAAATAAAAATAATAAATATTAAAAAAGAAAACGTACCAGACTGGTGGAACTAACCTTCTTGGATGTTTAACAGACATACTTTGAGGCCTATACTAATTTGGTCAGAGGGACATAAAGGACAGTTTTTGCTCCTTGCCCTCCTAAGTCGACTAGCTCCAGGGGACTATGAACACCTCTCAAAATGTCCTGTAATTGTGGTGAGTCACCTGTCCTCTTGATCAAGGAGGCCAAGGAGACCCCACCAGATGGACATGAACCAGTGTCCAGTCTACAAAGAGGAGGGTCAACACAGAGGAATCATTTTCTCCATGTTTCCAAGCGAAGTCAACTATGGCAGAACTGGTAAAAGAAAGGAGTCAGGGGCTCCTCCCAAGCCCATGTGACCCCTGAGGAATAGATCCTCAAATGACCTTAAGAGTAAAAATAAATTTGTTTATCTAGACCAATTGTAGGGTCTTAAACACCCAAAAGGAAAGTATAACCAAAGATTAATGTAATTTTTTAAGAGTCCATATGTATAGCTAAAAGCTACATAACAAGAAACAATGCCAGACAGGAGATACCTTCCTTTGAGTTTTTTTTTTTTTTTAATTGAACATTTTCACAAAGTAAACACAGTTATGTAATGAGGACTTGGATAGAACCAAGGGACCTCCCACTTCCCTTAAGTCTCATCAGCTGTTCCCCTCCCTGCCTGGTAACCACTTCCCTTTTTTCTGACATCAGAGATGAGTTTGGTCTGTTTGGACCTGTTTGTAAGTGAAATGGCACAGAGCCCTTTTTTTTTTTAATTGAACATTTTCACAAAGTAAACACAGTTATGTAATGAGGACTTGGATAGAACCAAGGGACCTCCCACTTCCCTTAAGTCTCATCAGCTGTTCCCCTCCCTGCCTGGTAACCACTTCCCTTTTTTCTGACATCAGAGATGAGTTTGGTCTGTTTGGACCTGTTTGTAAGTGAAATGGCACAGAGCCCTCTCAGTCCTTTAGTTGCAGTGTTGTGTTTGTGAGACTCACCTGGGTGGCTGTGCACAGTAGTATTTTATCACTGCATAATAGTCCATTGAATGAACATGACAATTTATTAATTCTGTTTACAGATATTTGAGTTTCCAGGTTGAAGCTATTAAAATTAGTGCTGCTATGAATATTTCTTGCATGTGGTTTTTGGTGAGTGTATGTAGACATTTCTAAAACATTTAAATTCTATTTTTGTGTTGGCGTGTGTGTGTGCATGTGCATGTTCATGTATGGGCACATGTATACATGGGAATCAGAGGAAAACTTGCAGGAGTCCTTTCTCCCATTCCACCATGTGGGTCTCAGGGATGGAGCTTGGGATGTTAGGCTTGGCAGCAGATGCCTTTACCCACTGAGCCATCTTGCCCGCTCTTAAGTAGACATTTCATAGAATACCAGGAGTGGATTTGCTAGGTCATGGGACATGTACATATAGAGCTTTAGGTCATGGGACATGTGCATATAGAGCTTTAATACACAGTGTCCAGTGGTGTGTTGGCACATTTTTGACAACTGTCTCAGAGGTCAGTACTGCTTCAGAATGTCTGCCAGTTGCTCTCATTCTTTCCCTACCTCAGACCATTAATGTGATGTCAACTGACTCCCAAGGTTCCTAACATTTATCAGTTGCTTCTCTGAGCTGGTATAAGGCAGCTCTAGTATGTTGCTGTGGCTGTCAAGCAGTTTTCTGAAGTAATTACACCAAGTTTTGCTCTTACCAGCAGCACATGGGTTCTAATTAGTACACAGAAAAGGGAAATATAAGGCCTGCCCCTCCTGCATTAAACGAGCCTGTAGCACCTCACCTAGTGCTTGCTTCTACCTGACTCCTGGGGTCTGTGTGTTGTGACTCTGTGCCTCTTGCCCCCCCTAATTGGCAGGGGACCCGATCCAGGTCAGGGTCTTCACAGCTGGCCTGAGGAGAACCCGCAACAGTACACAACTTCATTTGACATAACTTTTCCATCATATTGTGTGGTAGCATCACTTTCTGATTTTAAATTTGTATTTCCATGCTAACTGTAAAGTCCATACCCTTGTCACCACGTTATGTGACTGAAGACACTGAGTCTTTGGAATGACTTTGAAAAAAAAAATCTCTTTCAGGAATGGAAGGTGGGGCTTGTCACTAAGGTTGAATCAGGTATTGTCCTAGTTTGTTTCTTCATTGCTGCGACAAAACACTCTGACCATTACCAATTTGGGGAGGAAAGGGTTTATTTAGCTTACATGTCTTGGGTCACAGTTCATCCAGGAGCCCAAGGTAGGAACTCAGGGCAGGAACCTGGAGGCAGGAGCTGGAACACAGGCCATGGAGGAATGCTGCTTACTGGCTTGCTCCCCTGGCCCCTGCTCAGCCTGCTTTCTATACAGCATAGGCCCACCTGCCCAGGGGTGGCACCACCCACAGTGGGCTGGGCCCTCCCACATCACTCATCAAGAAGATGTCCCTCAGACATGGCCACAGGCCAGTCCAATAGAAGAAATTCCCCAGTTGAGGCTCCCTCAACCCAGGTGTGTCGACACTAAAGCTATCCAGCACAATTGACACCTTGTCAACTTGACACACAAA
>NW_008350388.1:1388589-1394012 GCF_000622305.1 Nannospalax galili
TAAAATCCAAAACAAGTACTGTCTTATTTCAAAGGGAAGAATCAGGCACACCTAAGCAAAACCAGTCCAGCAAATTAGCTCAAGGCTGGACATCTGGGATTCACTCACGATCTTCTGGCTCCAAAGGGTTCTGGCAACTCCACTTTTCTGACTCTGCGGTCCACAGCACAAACAGCTCATCTCACAGACCCAGGCCAGCTCCATTCTACACCTACTGTGGTCCTTGGTGGTCATCCCACGATCCTGACATCTCCCAAAAGCTGGGGTCTCCACTGAAACTGAGGCTACACCTTCACCAATGGCCTCTTCTTGCCTCTTGGGTGCAAAGCCTCAGATTCTCTCCATGACCCCTTCAGTCCTGGGGTCTTCACTGCAACCGAAGCTGCACTTTCACCTATGGCCTTTCCTGGCCTCTCAGTGCCAAGCCTCAGCTGCTCTGTGACCCCTTCATGCTTTCAACACCAGAACCATGTAGGAGACTCTTACACATTACCAAGTCCTGCTTCCATCTTGAGATAGAGGCTCAGGTCCCCCCTGTGTGCTGACTCTGAGGAAATACCTCCCAGAAGACTCCACCACAGTGATGCTGGTCTCTTGTTACTTACAGCTGATTTTTCAGCCCCAGCTAACCAGCATCAATTGTCCCAGTAAAGCAAAGGTTTTGCTTCAGGTTCTGGTCTCTTCTTAATCACAGTGGATTGTTCAGCCCCAGCCCACCAGAACTCACAGATTCTCAATCCAAAATCTCACACGAACAGCCCTGATAGTCTCTGCTTCCCTTTGAAGCTTCACAAGCCAGGCCTCCATCATCTACAACTCTTTCAGCATAACTGTTCCAAGCTCCACTGCAAAAAACTCTGAGCACACAATGGCTTTCCAGCCCAAAGTTCCAAACACTTCCACAGTCTTCCCCAAAACACCAAGGTCAGGTCTGTCACAGCAATATCCCACTCTCTGGTACCAATTTCTGTCTTAGTTTGTTCTTCATTGCTGTGACAAAACACTCTGACCATTACCAATTTGGGGAGGAAAGGGTTTATTTAGCTTACATATCCTGGGTCACAGTTCATCCAGGAGCCCAAGGTATGAACTCAGGGCAGGAACCTGGAGGCAGGAGCTGGAACACAGGCCATGGAGGAATGCTGCTTACTGACTTGCTCCCCTGGCCCCTGCTCAGCCTGCTTTATTATGCAACATAGGCCCACCTGCCCAGGGATGGCACCACCCACAGTGGGCTGGGCCCTCCCACATCACTCATCAAGAAGATGCCTCTCAGACATGGCCACAGGCCAGTCCAATAGAGGAAATTCCCCAATTGAGGCTCCGTCGACCCAGGTGTGTCAAGTTGACACTAAAGCTATCCAGCACAGGTATACAGAAGTAGATTATAGTTTTGCATATCTGGGGACCTAATCTGTACATCTGAACACTCTATCACCACCCCACTGCCACAGTGTAATGAGTCTGTCAATTAGCCAGCAACTTAATCTTATCATCAGTTTTATACTTTGCAAAAATTTGAGATATAATTCTTCCCCAAATTAGTAAGATTAAATGTGTTTAATCATGCCTAGAATGTGAAAAGAATTAAAAAACAATCCTACCTTGTATTTGATATATGCTATTATCTGAGGATTTTAGGAGTATCTGGAATTTTAAGTTGACAGTAGGTCACCAAGTTCTTTAGCTCCCCAGGAGGGCAATGTGGTAGATAGGAACCTGGTCCTGGGATATGACTCAAGTTTGAATCGTGTGTCTGGTTCTCATTCATCTTGGAGTTAGAGTAGGTTTTCTCATTTCTCTCCTGAGATTTGAACAGTAAAAAGGAATTGAGTGTTCCATTGACAAAGCCTGCAAATGTCATCTTAGCTTTCATTTTTCCTATTGTCATACAGGGTGGACACAGTTCACGTCAAAACAAGACAAAATCAGAACTAGAAAGCTCGTGAGGAGGACTTAAAACACACGTTGCAGCTGGTCAAGGATTGATTTCAAGATGACATGCAAATTTATTACGTGTTCCATAATTTTTTTTAAAAAGATTGTTTAGTTACAGACAAAAAAATAGGGAAGCCTGGATCTTATCAAGGAGTACAGATAAACTTTTTTCTGGAAACAGCCAGATATTAAATATTTCTGGCCTTGTGAGCTACACAGGCTGTCACAATGACTCACTTTGTTGCTTCCTTGCGGTGTGAAGCAAGCCATAGAAATATGTAAGCAAATAGCATCTCTTCTTCCAATAAGACTATGGATACTGAAATCTGAGTTTCATATGGTTTTCATGTGCCATGAAAATTACTCTCAGAAATTCTGTTTCAATCATAAAAATATGAGAAATATTCTTAGCTCTTGAACCAAACTATGATCTGTGGGCCGTAGTTTGCCAACTCCTGATGTAGACTATAAAGAGGAGAGATTACGGTCAGAAAGCATAGTGTTGATAGAGGGCTCTGTTTTGAGTCTAGGACAGAGGATTGTTGTTGTACTTTTAGCCCAGATTTTGAGTGGAGGCAACAGATGAATGGCAAATGTATCCTTGTAATCAAGAAGTAGATTTTGAAATGAGAGCTGGATTTAAATTTAGTTTCTATGACTTCAACAAGCTGTTTAACTTCTCTGAGCCTGTTGTTCCTAACCTGAAAAATGAAGCTAATGATTCTTCTTTCTGGATTTCTGGAGGATTGAATTGAAATGACACCATGTATGAAATGTGGGTTGGAAACTTTCTACACAACAGACTGCAGTAGATGATGGTTAGTACAGTTGTCATTGGCTAAGGAGTGGGTCAGATTGGCCTGTAATCAGTAAGCTCTTTGTACAAAGAATGGGAAGAGAAAAGCTACGTAATGAATGATCTCTTTTCCTTTCTCTCTCTCCCCCCTCTCTCCTTCTGTCTTTCCCTCTCTCTCTCCCAGGATTTGAGAGACGGAGTCAGAGGGATCAGAGATTCAAAGTCAACTTTGGCTATATAGCAAGTTTGAAGTCAGCCTGGACTGCCCTAGAGTTTGCTAAAACAAACCAACCAAACATAGATATTAAATTTCTGGTGTCATATGGTTTAAAATAATTATTTGTAGAGCACCAGAGTTGGACCCCTAGCATCTAGACAAAATAGCCCAGCACAGAGACGTGCCTGTAATCCCAGGGCTTAGAGGTAGAGAAGAGAGGATCCCTGGGCTTACTGGCTAGCCAGTCTAGCCAATCCATGAGCTCTGGGTTCAGTGAGAGACCCTGTTTCAAAAAATAGTGATTGAAGAAATATTCAACATCAACCTCTGGTCTCCAGTTTACAAAATAAATGAGGCTATTTTGGGACCAAGATAGAATTCTAACATGATACGTAATCCATTTCCCATCTGTGGCTATAAAAGTGTTAATGTTATCTGGACATTAACAATCATAATCCAGTCTGCAAAAGTCCAAGTGCAAAAATTAAGTAAGTCAACAATATACTAAATAGGTCACAGGGTTTTGGCATTTGTGAGGATGCTGTTAATAAATGAAACCAGAAAATTAAAATTTAATAATATACAGTTGTGTGTGACAACAGACAACTTCCACTAACTTGATTATTATAAATTTCAACAATTTCTTTCAAAATCCTGATGGATATGTAGGTACCATATAGTGAGAAGTGGCCAGGGCCAGGGAGGTAGGTGAGTTAGTATTGTGCTAGCTGTGCAAGTGTGAGGGCCTGAGTTTGATCCCTAGAACTTGTGTAAAAAACTGGGCATGAAGGTGTGTGCCTGGTGAGCTTCTGGCCAATGAGAAGCCCATCATAACGGAGGTGGACAGGGTTCCTGATGTTGACTTGCACACATGTATGTACATCTGCAGTGCACCTGCACATACCCTAGCACACACACACATTAAAAAAGAAATCATGCAAAACAGTATTTATGTTGTTTTGTTTATTATACATATTACATAGACAAATATGACTTAATGTTAGAAGTTGGGTTAGTTTTATGATTTTTCCACTTAAAGTTAGAAGTTGGGTACGTTTGAAAATTTTTCCACTCAGAGCATGCAAATTATTGCTAATGCCCTTCCCCCCAGCTGTGCTGGGGATCAGACCCAGGGCCTTGTGCATGCTGGGCAAGCATTCTACTCTACCATTGAGCTACACCTTCAGCAGCTGCTAATTTTTAATTAAGTGAGCTGGAATTCCCCTGCCACTTTCCTCAGCTTTTCTGTGCATCATTCAGTATTAATTCAGGAACGAGAGGCACAGGAGTGCAGTCCCAGTCTTTCCCAAACACAAAGCCTCTTTCAAAACCAGCTCATATTCACACTTAGTCAACTTTCAAGGCTTTGCTATTTAAAAAAAAAAAACCAAAACAATGGAGGAGCTGTTTTATGCGCTTTCTTAATTCCAGCCTCTAAAAGTGGAGATAATTCAGTGTGAAGGGGGAAGGAAAGAAAGGCTGATACTTTGCTGACTTTGTCTGTCCTGTAAGATAAGGTTCAAAAGTGAGCAAGGAGAGTGTAGGCACGGCAACTAAGATCTACGGAGCGCAGGGTCAGCAGCCCTAGATGGTCATCGGGTGTCGGTTCTAGGGACATGGTCATCTGCACTATTTTTGGCACTTTTTTTTTTTTTTTTTATAAGAAGAGGAAGCAACCACAGCCCTGGGGATCTTCCTTTGTGTCCTTTGGTTTAGGGGAATTTCCTGGAAGGAAGTGGGGCCCCCAGCACCTAACATTCAGGAAAGACAATGATGAGTCAAGTTGGACCAGATTTCATTGTGTGAAAATAGAACTGGCTAGGTGCTAAGCTGGGAATTCCATTCTAGGTACTTTATTTGAATTTATTGAACCTTGCGGTGTACCTCAAACTTGTGTGGCAGGCTCCTCCCTCTACCACACCTGAGGAATGTCTATTGCTATTTAAAAATATTTATTATTTTTATTTTATGTGTATGAGTGTTTTGCCTGCATGTGTATAAGTGCACCACGTGCATGCAGTGCTGGAGGAGACCAGGAGAGGGTGTTGGATCCCCTGGCACTGGGTAATTAGCCGCTGTGAGGGTTCTGGGAATTGAACATGGGTCATTTGTAAAGGAAGCTGGTGCTCTTAATTGTTGATGCATCTCTCCAACCTCTGACTATGCTTTTGAAATGTTTATTGTGCTGGTGCTTTTAAAATTCAATTGTCAATTTCTTCTTTTACTGAACCAAGGTCTTTGGCATTGTTTAGAGTCTTTAACTTAGTCCCTTGCATGCGCTGATACAGTTAAGGACAGAAATAAACTTTGCTTTACCTTTATATTTCACTTTACCTTTATGACTGTTAGATAATTTTAGGGAAAGATATCAAGGTACAAGAGAAAGATACTGATATGAATTGTCCTTCATGGGAGAGCTGCAGATGGCACATAGTAGGGGGGAGAGGGAAAGAGAGAGAGAGAGAGAGAGAG
>NW_008350388.1:1394193-1404168 GCF_000622305.1 Nannospalax galili
ACAAAAAGAAACCCTGTTTAAAACAGACAGGGGGGAGAGAGAGAGAGAGAGAGAGAGAGAGAGAGAGAGAGAGAGAGAGAGAGACTGAGTTTTTAGTTCCAGGAGACAAAATAGGGTTTCCTGAGAGGGGAGGGAGAAGGTTCCAAACTACCTAGTTAAGATGTTGCTAGTGTTTACTATGTGTTTGTGGGCAGGTCGCCTCTGATTCCCTGAACCGTTAGGAAAGAAGGCGGGAGAGCTCAGCCCTTTGCCACTGCGGAGGCAGCTGGATCTATGTACCAGTGACAGCGCCGCAGCTGGAAAGTCTGTGATCAAACACAAGCCAATCCCTGTGAAAAACACATGAAAAGCAACTGAGCACGGGAGTCAAGATTCATCTTGCTAGAATGCCAAGTGAGATGGCGAGAGGGCTGCAGCAAGAGCTTTCGCCTCACCTGGAGGAGGAGGATTCTGGGTACTGGTTTCCAGTGTAATCCCCCTTCAGTTGACAGGGGCTGAAATATTCCGATGAGGAGGATTTTTATCTCATTTACATTTAGGGGTGGAGATGAAATAGGAAGACCCAGCTGACTTGTTTTTGAAGCAACGTATTTTCTTTGCAAACTTTTCTTTCTTTAAAAAGTATTTATTATTTACTTATTGTGAGTGTGTGTGTGTGTGTGTGTGTGTGTGTGTGTGTTGTGTGTGTGGGCACTCATGTGCCATGGCACCAGTATGGAAGTCAGAAGACAAGTAGCAGGCGTTGGCTCTCTCCTTCCACCATGTGGGGTCCAGGGATTGAATTCAAGCGGCCAGGCTTGTCAGTCAGCGCCCTTACGAACCTGTCAGTCAGCGCCCGTCCGAACCCGAGCCATGTCTTTCATTCCTTTCTCATGTTTTGTTCCTGTAACTCCTTTCTTTCCTCCTTAAGTTGCCTTGTTTTTCTGCATGATTTTAGCTTCTGAATTTAATTCTTCGTTTCTAAGGGCGCAGCTGCTGAAGGTTCTTTGTTGTTTACTGACATCAAGTTTTATAGTCGCCCATTCCTGTCCAACTTCCTCTATCTTGTGGTCCTCAACCTAGTAGAGAACTTTCAAAACACCAGGTAGGGGAGGAAGGCCAGTAAAAGGCTTCTGAACCTTGGGGGTTTGGTCCCTCATGCCCTCCGGCCCAGCATAATTCAATCTTTGCACCACCTGGCCTCATAGTTGCTCTTTTCCTGTACCTAACTCTTTTTGGTTGTTGCTCTTTTGAGACTGGGTAGCCCCAGCTGGCCTAGAACTCACTATGCAGACCAGGCTAGCCTTGATCTCTGTAGATCTGCTGCCTCTGCCTCCCAAGTGCATGTGTCACCACACACGCACCTAATTCTCGATTCATGCAATTTTAGAGACTCACCGAAGATAAATGTACAGTAAAGGATTGACTCAATGGGTCTAGGTTGTCAAAACCCTGCCTATTCTAAATGAAGTCTTAGCACCCTTGGCCAGCACCTAGGAGATAACCTTTAATTTCTTGCAATATTGTGTCTGATAAAATATGTCCATTTACCTGGGACCTTTGCTAGCAATGGGATTTATAGCAGGGGGTCTTGGGTTGGGTGATGGCAGTTTGACCTTTGGAGAGGTTGGAGACTGATGAACTAATCTTAGCCATATGGCATCCATGATTAATGCTCTGTAAACACCCTGGACACTCGACAGGGAAGATGGCTCATTTAATGAAGTGCTTGCCACACAAGAATGAGGAACTTTGCTTGATTCCCAGAAACCATGTTAGGAAAAAGAAAAGCCTGGTGGAGACAGGAGGATCCGTGGAGCTCCATGGCCAGCTAGTCCCACCAAATAGGTGACCTCCAGTTTTAGTCAGAGACTCTCCTAAAATAAGGTGAACAACTGAGGAAGATGCTGAACATTTACTGCTGGCCTACACACGCACACACATGCATGCATGCTCCCCCCCCCCACACATGCATGCATGCTCCCCACACACGCACACATATGCATGCATGCTCCCCCCCACACATGTGCATGCATGCTCCCCACACACGCACACATATGCATGCATGCTCCCCCCACATGCACACATGTGCATGCATGCTCCCCACACACGCACATGTATGCTTGCATGCTCCCCACACATGCACATGCACATGCGCGCACACACACACACACACACACACACACATACACACACGGCCTGTACATCCAGGCTTCTGTGTCATTGTTGGGAGAATTAAGCCTTGCTAACACAGAGCAATGGAAGGCTTATGCCTGTCTCTGTAGGGGCCTTTTCCTTTACCAATTTTCATCTATATCCATCAACACAAAACACAGCTCTCACCTCAAAGGAAATAAGACCAGGTTAATTCTTGAGGCAAATATGAATGCCCATGCCCTAGGAACACAAATTGAGGTTGCCCCAAAATAACATGTTTCAGTGTGGAAATGATTTCATGAAGTCTTTTTATAGTTACAGAACAAAAGAAGTGATAAATTAAGGCATTTTTCAAATACTCTGGTGGAAACATAAGGTAGGCAGATTACAGAAAAGTGGGGAAACCTCTGCTATAAGTTTTCAGATGCTATCTGATGACATTTCTAGTTTTTGGGCTGGTGGAAGCTAGGTCTGTTAATATATTCTGAAAGATTTCACCTGATGATCACAAGGATGCTAAGTCAGACACAGAGGCAGAGGATGAAGGTCTAGTAAACGGTCTAAAGATGCTGGGAGTGGTGGCACTTGACTTTAATCCCAGCACTCAGGAGGCAGAGGCATGTGGATCTCTGTAACCTCTGTGAGTTCAAGGCCAGCCTGGTCTACATAGTGAGTTCCAGGCCAGCTGGGGCTACAGGGAGACCCTGTCTCAAAGAGACCTGCCCCAAAGGGGGGGGGGGTCTAAAGATAGCTCAAGATAATTTGGCTCTGGCTCTGGTAATAATTCCAACCCTGATAAGTCAACTCTTTACAATCAGGGAAGTCCTAATTTGTCAGTCAGCCTTGTAGACTCTTTAATGCAGGTGTGGCTTTTTTGTGGGAAACTTCATTTCATAATCTAAACCCACAATAGAGCAGCTTTTCTGAGTTCTCTGGGTCGTTGTAGCAAATTGTGGAACTGGAGTGTGATCCGAAGGGACCCCTGAATGTGGTAAGGTAGCACAGTCCATCTCTCTGGCTCCTTGAGATGCCCTCTTCAAAGATGAAAGGCAGTGGAGCCTGACTAGGACCTGGGCATTTACTTGCCTACAATGCTGGATGAAAGGCACTCTCAGGTCTTCCTGTCAGGTTTTAGTGTGTGGGTGAACTTTTACTCCCAGTAATCTCTGCTAGGAATTCCAGGCTCACTCTGACCCATCGTATATATGAACAGGATACAGGCTTTGAAATTGCATGCACATGACTCTGATAGTAGACTAATGGAAACGTAATCATTAGAGTTCCTGCTGTGACTTGGCTTGGCCTAGGATGGTCCATTTCCCTGTGGTCTAGCCCTTAGGGCCAATGTGAGATCAGAGTTATTATAATACACAGAAAGCCAAAGGCTGCTTCACCCTGAGAGGTCTGAGGGGGTCAGGCCTCAGCTTCACACAAACCTTCTTCTAAGGGCCACACCTTAGTCTCTCTAGGCCTAGGACCTCCAACATGTGCATGGACCATCTTGAATCCACAGAACTCCAAACAGTCTCATCGGAGGTTTTTGATACCCTGCTGGTCATATAAAAATATTCTTGTTACAGGATCAGTCCCAATGCAAGGCTCCCTGGGATTGTATGGGGACCAGGTGCCAATCTTTAATCTCACTGGCGACAGTAAGCAGGGCTGAAAGCTAGAACTGCCTCCAGCTCCTCTGCGTCATGGTTACAAAGCAATACTATTAAGCAATGCCTTGGTCGTTGGGTCAGTGCCTTGCAGACTCTTTGACTGGAATTAACTCTCCTAGCATAGTACACCCCAACTCCAACTGTGATCAAGACCTTTCTTGCTTTTGTTTTTAGGCCAGAGTCTCATGTAGCCCAGGATGGCCTCAAAGCTCTCTATGCAGCTGAGGATGACCTTGTACTTCTGAGCCTCCTGCCTTCATTTCTCCAGTGCTGGGATTACAGTCTTGCACGATAATGCTCTGTTTACGGGGTGCCGGGGATGGATCCCAGGGCTTCACATATTCCAGGAAAGCACTCTGCCAGCTGGTAGAGCTATAGCCCCAGGCCTTAGCAAGCACTTTTTAAAATATAAAAAAAATATTAAAAAATTTTATATATATGTGTGCCTGTGTGGGGGTATGTGCACATGAGTACACATGCCCACAGAAGCTAGAAGAGGACATTGGATTCCCTGGAGCTGGAGTTCAAGGCACTTGTGAGCCACCTGACATGGGTGCTGGGAGCTGAACTCAGGTCCTCTGGAAGAACAGCAAGTGTTCTTTTTTAATTTAATTTTTATTTATTTATTTATTTATTTTTATTTTCTGTGTATGAGTGTTTTGTCTGCATGTATCTAGGTGCATTACATCCACGCAGTGTTGGAGGAGGTCAGAAGAGGGTGTCAGATCCTTTGGAACTGGAGTTAAGGATGGTCCTTAGCTGTACTGTGGGTGTTGAGAACTGAATCTGAGTCCTCTGCAAGAGCAGTCAGTTCTCTTAACCACTGATCCATCTCTCCAGCTCCACAAGTGTTCTTAAATGCTGAGACACTTTTCCAACCCTGATCATGACTCTTCGAAAGACCATATAATAACTCTTTGACAGAAGTAGCTTGCTTTACAACATCATATAATCGCATAGACATTCAACATGTTGACGTCAGTAAAATGAGTTGGAATGTATTTAAGCAGACTGAACAATCCAGTAATACAAGCACAACGTGGTATAAGCTGTTTCTCATTTGGGGTTAGTTTTGCAATCCTTTTGCCTGTACTGTTGAGTGATTGAACACAGATTAGCATTCAGCAACCCTCAATGTTCTTCAAGAGAATTTTCTTCCACAGAGATAATGTGAAGGAGCTTTAACTCAATCTCACAATATGGTTGGCCACATGATCGCATAATTATGGTAAGTTCTTAGTTTCTACATTATTTTAACCCATGATTTCTGTACTACATGTCCATGTAATACTCTTAATAATTTTTGATGTGTTTTAATGTTTTGCCTGCATGTATGTCAGTATACCTGTGTTGTACAATGCCTGTAGAGGCCAGAAGAGGATGTTGGATTCCCTGGAACTGGAATTACAGATGGTTGTTCACCATGTGGGTGCTGGGAACTGAGGCCAGCTCCTCTGCAAAAGCAGGCAGTGCTCTTACCTGCTGAGCCATCTTTCCAGCCCATGTAGCACTTTAACATGTAGCATAATATAGATCAAATGTAATTACATATCACCCATTTGTCCCTTTGATTAAGTCACTGGGATGGTGGCAATGCTGGTAGCAAGATGAAATATTCCAGGACTTCCCCTTGGCTTTTTTGCAATGGTGGAGGTCAGACTGGACAAATAAGAGAAACTGTAGGGAGAAATATGTTAAAAGGGGGTAGTTAAAGGGGAGAGGGTGGAGGAGGGCTAGACAAAGAACTATGGGACTAAAGGGGAAGAAGGAACTCAATAGAGGTGGGACCATAGCATACAGAAGCTCTCAATGATCCCCCAGCTGGACACCAAGCCTTCAACATAATGTCTAAACCAGAGCACTTGGTTTAGAATATTTCCAGACTTTGGACTCCTCAACAGCAGCTCTGGCTTCAGGGAGTACCAGATAGAGAACCAGAAAAGAAAATTGTATCGGACCAAAGACAGCTTCTTTAATGCCTCTGTTGTCGCACCTCTTTTTCCTCAGTTCCACCAAGCAGCGTAATCATCTGTCTAATGGAACCAGTATCAGTCAACCCCAACTTTAGCTAAGCCAAATACAGTGCTGGAGGCTTGTGGGCCAGGCCCTTGTTCACTGCTACATCCTACTCTTGTTTTTTCCCTTTCTCCTTTTCCTTCCCCTTCTCTAAAAACAAAATTCTAGTCTTTATTCCTTAAATTGTGTGTGTGTGTGTGCGTGTGCGTGTGTGTGTGTGTGTGCAGGCTCCCCTGGAGTTGGAGTTAGAGGAGATTGTGAGTAGCCCAATGTGGGTGCTGAGACCTGAACTTGGGTCCTCTGCAAGAGCAGTATGCAGTCTTTTAAAAACTTATATTTATTATTTTTATTTTTTGTGTAAGAGTCTATTTCCTGCATGTATATGAATGTGCCTGTGTTGTGTAATGCCTGCAGAGGTCAGAAGACGGCATCAGATTCCCCTGGAACTGGAATTATAGTGGTTGTTATCTGCCATGTGGGTGCTGGGAACCCAACCCCAGACAGCAAGAGCTTCCAGTGCTCTTAACTGCTGAGGCCCTCTCTCCAGCCCTGAAATATACAGCCTTAACCCCTGAGCCATCTCTCCTGTTCCTCTTTTTTAATTTTTTGAGGCAGTGCTGGGGTTTCAGGTAAGAGCCATGCCCATCATCATCTCCTCCTCCTCCTCCTCCTCTTCCTCCTCCTCCTTCTTTTTAGAGGCAGGATCTCCCTGTAGCCCCAGCTGGCCTAGAACTTGATATGTAGGCCAGACTACCCTCAGTCTCACAGAAATCCATCTGCCTCTGCCTCCCAAGTGCTGGAATTAAAGGCGTGCACCACTATGCCCAGCTTGATATTATATCTTGTCAAAAGAGTGTCATTATCCAGCAATCCTGTATCTGCCTTCCCTCTCGGTTTCACTGCCTGAGTAATTGCATGATCCTAAAAAGCACTTAATAGGCCTAGGATTAAATTTCCAAACCTGCAAACCGGGGGAGGACATATCCACACCACAGACATGCCTCAAGAACCCAGCAAGGTGACATTTATGCACATGGAGGCACCTGGAGCCCTCAGGGTACTTTAATTCCTGAAGGCAGGCTGGCTGGCCTGGTACTGAGCGCGGTGGGCCTGGGACTCCCTGGGACAACTCACTGCTGCCCCCAAGCGGGAACTCAGGAGAGAGACCCAGATTTGGTTCCCAGCACCCACGTGGCAGCTAACAACCGTCTGAAACTCCAGTTCCAGGGAATCTAACACCCTCTTCTGTCCTCCGTGGGCATTTCATGACATGGGTGCTCTTACTGTAAGCAAAATGCTCAGACACATAAAATAAAAATTAATAAATAAAAACTAAAATACTGGACTGGAATTATCCAGTGAAGGAATTTCAGCCTCAGGTTGTGGTGCAAACGAGAAAGAATTATTACATATTTTTTCCTTACAGTGAAATTATTTTAAAGCTTTATTTTATATTGTGTGTGTATATGTGTATGTGTGTAGACTTGTTGCCCATGGATACCAGAAAAGGGAGTCAGATCCCATGGAGCTGAGTCACAGGTGACTGTGAGCTACCTGATGTGGGTACTGGATCCAAACTCAAGTCCTCTGCAAGAACAGCAAGTGCCATCTCTCCAGGCCCTAGTGATATTATATTTATTATATTATATTATATTATATTAATTATTTAATTTATTATTTTTTATTTTATGTGTATGAGTGTTGTGCTTGCATATATGTAAGTGTACCTGTGTAGTGCAGAGATTGCAGAGGCCAGAAGAAGGCACTGGATTCTCTGAAACTGGAGTTACAGATGGTTGTTAGCTGCCATGTGGGTGCTGGGAATTAACTCAGGTCTGCTTCAAGAGCAGCCAGTGCTCTTAACCACTGAACCATCTCTCCAGCCATGTGAAATTATTTTTTAAAAAAGGATATGTAATCGATTCATTTTTATTTTACTTTAATTTGTAAAAGCATCGCAAGTGAAATTATAGTGGAACAGAATATGCTTTTTAAAAATAATTTAATCAACTAAACATAGACTATATGAATAAACATGTGATGAAATGTTTTCATATGGCTTTTAATGCACAATTCCATCTATAAAATATAAAATGGAAACAACTTGATTTTAGCTGTCAGGCTAGTGCTTGCCCACGAGGGTACAATAGCTAACTGGAAAAAAGAAAGTTTGAGGTGCTTGTTGATATAGGTGAGGGTTACATGAGTAATTTGTTTAAATTAATCAGTTTCACAGATAGGATTTGCACACTTTTCTCTGTGTGTATTACACTTAAATAAAAAGTAACGATGGAATAAAATATAGTTTTTCCCTCTATTTTGACAGGATAAAAAGCAAGAAAACCTCTGATTCTGTGGTTCTCCATTTCTTTGTGTTGATTTAAGTTCTCAGTACTGTTTTCCTTCAATTTGAAGGACTTTAGCATTTCTTGTAGTGCAAGTTAAAATTTACTTGTGATGAATTTTTTAAACTTTGTATCTGAAAAGCCTTTATTGTGGGTTGACTTTTAAACTTTTTCTTCACATATGTATGTGTGTATGCATGTTGGCATGCGTGTAGGCGTGTGTGGGGGGGCGTGTGCATGTGTGTGCTTGTGGAGGCCCAAGGCTGATGTCAGAGATCTTCCTCAATTCCCCTTCCACCTTACTCTTTTTTTCCCAAGAATTAATCATTTATTTTTACTCTTAAGGCTTCCCATCTTTGACAGAGCTCACACTTAGCAGAGGAAGGTATCAGTCAGGACTGCTTGTGTCTCTTGGCGACCTGCTCTTGATGTTTTCTTTGGCTTCTTTCATTCTCTTGGCTAAAAGTTTGGCATATTCTTCAGTTTCCTCCTTATTTTTCTTGGTGTGTTGTTTCTTCATGGAGTTTGTGCTCAGGATTCCTCAAATAACAAGACACCGAATCTTGGGTGCTTTGGTTTTGGGCTTCTTTGTTTAAGGGCTTTTTGACAGCATATTGGTAGACACCATCTTCTTTGGAAAGCCTGAAAAATTTGCAGCTCTTTTGAGCCAGTCCAGGAATGCCCTCCTCTCTCTCTCTCTCTTTTTGTAACAGCCATGTTGGGAATACTCACGTTGGCATCCACCATGCAACACCCCCTGCAACAGACTTCTGCTTTCTCCTTTTAGTTCTTGGTTTTTAACAGGAACGCTCCTAACTCAACAGCAGGTGGACTCTAAAATGGGTTGACACCCTGCTTCACGGAAAGCCTTATCTGTTATTCCCAACACAGATGTGGACAATACAACCCTTCCAGTCTACACCCAGGGCATCAGCAGCAACTTCTGTAGTCATTCACTTCTCATAGAAAGTACGAAGTTTGTGTCTATCACGCACTTCAATCAATGAGTTCCTGACTGCTAGGGCTGGGAGGAAGAGATTCAGCTTTACCTTGATGCAGTTGATCACTCAGGAGGTGCCATGAAAAAAGAGCCCATTACATTCTTTGAGGCGGGGTCTCTCCGTCATACTCAGAGCTCACCAATGCTGCCAGTCTGGCTAGCCAGCCTACTCTAGGAATCCCCTGACTTTGCTGTCTCACACTGGAAATGCAGGCTGCCATGCCCACTCAGCATCTATGTGGGTTCTGGGGAGCTTGGACACTGGTCCTCATGCACCAGCAAGCACTGTAACTGCGGAGTCATCTCCTCAGCCCCATTTAAGATATTTTTACTAAATGTAGAATTCTTGACAGTTTCTTCTTCCTTTCAGCACTTAAAAGATGTTGCAACTATGATTTAAAAAAAATTTTATATATTATTTTTATTTTATGTGTATGAGTGTATTGCCTCATATAGGTAAGTGCACTCGGGTCGTGCAATGCCTGCGGAAGTCAGAAGAGGTTGTCGAATCCCCTGGGCTTGGAGTTACGGACAGTTGTTACTGCCATATGGGTGCTGAGATTCGAACCTGGGTCTTCTGCAAGAACAACCAGTGCTCTTAACCGCTGAGCCATCTCTCCAGCCCCTGAACCATGCACTTTTAAAATACAGAACCCTGGCACAGAGTCTAAAACATAGCTTACCTTCATTCTTTTGCTTGACTGATATATTTAGGTGTCTTAACACTAGCACCATCACTGCCACCACCAGTGTATCTGGCTTTTGGCTAACATTCATTTTGGTTATCTTTCCCTGGTCTCATATTCTATAGGTC
>NW_008350388.1:1404323-1405669 GCF_000622305.1 Nannospalax galili
TAAAAATTAAAAAAAAAATTTTAAGTTAAAAATTATTTTTATTTTAAAAAATTATTTTATGTGTATGAGTGTATTGTCTGCATTTGTGTAAGGGCACCTGTATTGTGCAGTGCTCACAGAGGGCAGAAGAGGGCATTAGAACCTCTGGAACTGGAGTTATAGAAAGTTGTTAGCCACTATGTGGGTGCTGAGATTTGAACGCAGGTCTTCTGTAAGGACAGCTAGTGCTCTTAACCGCTGAGCCATCTCTCTAGCTCCTTATTTTTATTTTATGTGTATGAGTGTTTTGCCTGAATGTTTGTAAGTACACCTATGCATGCAATGTCTGCAGAGGCCAGAAGACGGTGTTGGATCCCCTAGAACTGTAGTTACAGATGGTTGTTAGCATCCATGTGGGTGCTGGGAACTGAACCCAGTCCTCCATAAGAGGAGATAGTGCTCTTAACTGATGAATCATTTCTCTAGTCTCGCAACCATTATATTCTTGCATATGCTGATTTCAACAAACAACCTGTTGACATTTTTCCTATTTTTCATTTTGTATTCTATGTGCCTTGCCCCCTAACTGCTATGTAGACTTTCTCCCTCAAAACAGGCTCTCAGGTAGTCCTGGCTGACCTCCAAATGCTTTGTAGTAGAAGACAAACTTGAACTCCTGATCTTCCTGCCTCTACCTCCTAAATGCTGGGATTATGGGTGGGTACTACCACGCCCGTTGTTAACACTGTTTTTGAGCAAGTTTATTTGATGTTCCTTGTGTAGTTTTATTTTATTTTTATGTGTTGTATACATGTGTGTTCATGTTCATGTGTGTATATATGCTCACATATGTATGTGGGTATACTTGTGTGCATATCTGAGTGGAGGATCCATCTGATTTTTGGAGATAGGGTCTCTCGGTCGCCTGGAGCTCACCAACTTGGTTAGACTGGCTGATGGGTGAGCCCCAAGGATCTGCCTGTCTCTGCCTCCCCAGTGCCACCACTCCTGGCTTTTTAAAAAAATGAACAAACAAACAACAACAACGACAAACATGGATTTGAACTCAGGTCCTTATGCTTGAGAGGCGAGCACTTAGTACTGGCCTATGTCCCCAGCCTCGTGTGGTTTTTTTTGCTTCCCGTGTCGGGAGTTTATTGAACTTCTTGGTTTATAGCTTTCACCAAATTCAGAAAGATTTTGACCATTACTTTTCAAACATGTTTTTCTTGCTTCCTCCTCTCTCCTTTCCCTCAGGAGCTCCTCTTAGACATAGATTAGGTCACTCAAAGTTGTTTTAAAGCTTAGTGATACTCTCCTAAGTCTCAAAAAATTATCTTTTATCTCTGCATTTCATTAATCATTTC
>NW_008350388.1:1405950-1435866 GCF_000622305.1 Nannospalax galili
TACTTGAATTTTGAGTTGCAAATGTTTGGTCTTTCAACTTCATGTCCCTTCTGATATTAGTTGTTAGTTTTACCTTTTTGAATTTGTGCTCTATACTCTTTTAGATTTTTGGGGCTCTTTTTTTGTAGATAACTTCTCACTTTGTAGCCCAGGCTATTCTGAAACTCAATATGTAGTCTAGGCTGGCCTTGTGGTCTTAAACTCCTGTCAGTCTTCCTGCCTCAGCCTCCCAAGTGCTGAGATTTTAGGCATGAGCCACCTTCATAAATATTCTTGAGCTGTGCTCACAGTTGCAGTTATTTGGATTTTGATCTTAGGAGTTGGTTAGTACTCCAGATTTTGATCGATTTTGATCTTAGGAGTTGGTTAGTACCCCAGAAATCCTTAGTATAGGATTAATTATCCCTCCGGACTAAGGCCTTTCTGAGTATACTACTCAGTGTCCCAGGAATGATGAAATGTTTTTCATCTGGCTGAGGGGAGTAGGCACTATGACCGGCCTCATGTGAGCTCTCATCTCAAATCGTTCTTTTCCCGGCCTATGAATGTTTTCTCCATAGTCTACCGATCAGTATTTTGGTGAATACCTGCAGTGAGTGAGCCTCTGCGGATCCCTGGAATTCTTTCTCAAGGCTTCTCTGCAGTTCAGAGACCTCTCCAGTTCTCCGAGGTCTCAGCTCCATTTCTTCACTTCAGGGAGTTTGCTAGGTTTTTCCTTGATTTCCTCTCCCTACCCAGCTCTGGGAACTCTGGCTAGTAAGCCAGGACTCCTGCAGGCCTCACCTACTGCCCACTCTTCTCTTTCTTTGTTTCTTGAAAACTTTCATCCTGTTTCTGGCTGTTGTTTCAGGTGGGGACAGTGAAATCCAACCCCTGCTGCCTTATCCTGGCCAAAAGAGAATTTAAAATGTTTTTAATGCGTATGAGTGCTTTGTCTGCATGTATGTAAGTGCACCACATCTGTATAACGCCCAGGGAGCCAGAAAAAGGTGTGGGATTCTCTGGTACTGGAGTAATGGATGGTTGTTACTTGCCATGTGCATATGGGAACAGAACTTGGGTCCTCTGAAAGAGCACCCAGTACTGAGCCATTTCTCCAGTCTCCAGTCATCTCTATTAGTTTACAAAATGAATCTCAGGGATGGGGAATGGACCAGAGGTTAAGAGCATGTATTGCTCTTGCAGAGGACCTGAGTTCAATTCCTAGCACCTGTGTTGGGTGGCTCACAACTGTCTAGAACTCCAGCTCCAGGGGATCTGATGCTTCTGGCCTTCTTGGACACCTGCACTTACACACACACACCCATACACAGACATGCGCAGACATATAAATAAAAATAAAACAAATCTTAAAAATGAATCTCCCACGAGCTCAACTTATTGCCCATGAGATGTATCAATTATGTTTTACAGCTATTATATAATATTGAGCTATGACTGGGAGATGGACGAACACATTACATTAAGATAAAACATTTCACTGTTTTGTGGAAACACTTTTTCAGTGTCAGTTAAAGGGAAACTGTTACCACAAGTTGATTTTATCAAGAATCAGGAAGTAGTATGAGATCATCATTGGCTTCAAAACGTTGTTTTAAGTAGGAAACTGTATACACAGGAGGTGTCTAGCTGGGATGCATACTTGTCAGAACTGTGTGGCTGGGCTGATGTGCTGACTGACCTTCATCCTTTGACATGATGTTGGATGCTAACAGCACAGGCAGTGTACCACTGGCTACCCAAATTCCTTTGACATTTTTAATGTCCGGACTAGCTTTTGCTATAATGCTAGGCAATGCTGTGGTCATTTTGGCTTTTGTGGTGGACAAAAACCTTAGGCTTCGAAGTAATTACTATTTTCTTAATTTGGCCATTTCTGACTTCTTTGTGGGTAAGTTATATGTCTTTATATAAAATAATCTTTTCCAACTATCATTTATTTCTAAAACCATAAAATAGGGTCCTATTATTCAGGGAACTGTATGAGTTGGAGGGGAGATTAAGAACAAAAAGTTAAAATATTAAAAAATCTGGGAAGGGGTCTATATGCCATGTTAAAGGAGATTATAGGTATATGTGCGTCTGTGTGTGTAAAGAGAATTTTCATCTGAAAATAAGTTATTTTCTCTTTATAGAATAAAAATATGAGCTCAGAATAGTTCTACCTTATTTTAATATCAGATCTATTTTCTAGTGTGTTTCAATTTACAAATGTTCTTTTCTAAGTAAGTATGACTTCCTTTGTACCCTGATGTTGAAATAATAGAAACAATGTACATATTGGTAGCCAGCACAATATAAAAATGGGATACGCAGGCCAATGAAATAGTTCAACCAATGTATTGTTTTTCGAAGTAGCACAGAATCTTACACAGCCAACAGTCAAGTACTTTGCACATAACATAGAACCACAGCATCGCGTAATTGTAACAGACTACAGAAATCAAAATAATCTTTCATTGAAAACACATTCTTTGTAATTTTTCTTATTGCTGTCTTTGAGTCTGACGCACTGCCTGCAGCACTAACGAGGCACTGTACTATCACTTTTTAACAGTGCTTATCATAATAAAGGTAGCTACAAGCTGTCCGAGGACTGATGCTATTTCGTTGGAGCTTCTAGTATAATTTCACTTGGCCCATTGGCCTATTCAGATTATTATTTTTTCTGTATAGCTACATAAAGTTTGCATTTATGCTAAAACCAAAGGAAACTCATACAATAGATTGTTCGTTGCCCAGAACACAGAGGTTGCTCAACAAATGTTTGTCCCTTCTCTTTTGATTTTTCCCCAGATATGTTTTGACGCAAATCAAGTTCACATATATTAGTATCATGCCCAGTATGTGTCAATACAGTAGGGTATGCAAGTACTGTTAGATACTGGGGGGACATACAGAAGAGTGGGTTCGTCTCTTTCTTTAATGCAGGAGAGTGGATGAGAGAGGTTCATAGATAACTATTGTAGGATGGAGCACTGGAAAGCTCCATGAAGATGCAACTAATGTTGTGGATGCCAAAGGGAAAGTAGCATTCTGAATTCACCATTGAGGGCAGAGATAACTCTAAGAGTCAGCAGTGGCATGCTGGTGGAAAATCATCCGTTGTAGCTTCCTGAGTGAGGTCCGGGCTGGCTGCTGTGCACATGGCTGAATGGGGGAAGCAAGGGCTGAAGTTGGGCTCTATGTGGTGAAGGTCTTCAGGTAGTAATGTCAGTCTGGAATGGAGCTTACCAAGCAGGCAATGTGGAGACTAAAGAATCAGAAAGCAGCTGAATGTGTCAATGGACCAAATTTACCCTTGACACATGGGAAGTGCTGGGGTGGGGGGCGGAGTGCGGCTGGGAGGTGGCACAGTTGTAGAGACTATGCTGCAGGGATCTAGGCAGAAGCCAAATGGAGACTGAGCTACTATCAGAATGCAGGGCTGGGCAGCAGGCAGGATCGCAAAGGATGGAGCTGGGCAAGGGAAACAGAGTTGAATGGCAGATTGGGCTTCTGACACTAAGAAAGGTTCGGCAGTCAGTAGAGGTAAGAGGCATTTAGGAGGGTTGAGAAGGTAGCAATAGCTCTGCTGTTGTCTTGAAAATTTCTGAGAAAGTTCTCAGCTGTAGACATTGGTTTAGAAGTCAATACACAGAAATAACAAGTCAAAGATAAAGAGAGATAACCAATATAACATTGTTTTTTGGGGGGGACAGTGGTGGGAATTGAAATCAGGGTTCCATATGTAGTAGAAGTTACTCTAGCTACCCAGACTTACAGACACACAGACAGACACCCACACACAGATACCCACACATCTTAAATCAACAACCTTCCCATTTCTCTCTTTAATTCTGTCTCTCCAGCTAACATTTGCAACTTGGTATAGATCTATCCGCATCCTCCTCTATGGCATGTAACATGTATACATTCACAAGTGTGGGAACATAGACAGCAGTTGGCTGCAGAACTCTCTCTCTCTCTCTCTTTCTCCTTCCTCTTTTTCTCCCTCCTCTTCCTCACTCTTCTGCTCTTCTTCCTTCCAAAAATTATGTGACCTTTAGGTGACACTCAGCACTTAAAAGAAATGATACACTTTGCCTGACCCAATGAGAGTAAGACCCTGGATACTCTGGTAGTGCAGAAGGAATGAGTTCAAGGGGCTGAGACAGCCTGAGGCATGGGGTGAGTGTCTTTGTGTCCAGTCCAAAGCTGGCATCTGTGAGGCCTCTCCATTCAAGGAACACTTGGAGATGTAACTGGTCTTTGAGAAATGGCTCTGCAGATATAGTTATTCAGCAGACCTGGTGGTCCCTCTCCATCAGCAGGTGGGTGGACAGAGAATTTGCTTTGTTCCTGGTGAGAGAAGTATACAGGTTACAGGACCCCCTGTCTTTCCTTTCAAAATGTGTATGTGGGGCTGGAGAGATAGGTCAGTGGTTAAGAACACTGGTTGTTCTTGCAGAAGACCGGGTTCAAATCCCAGCACCCACATGGCAGCTAACAACTGTCCATAACTCCAGTCCCAGGGGATCCAACAGCCTCTTCTGATCTCCCCGGGCATTGCACGACATGGGTGCACTTCCCTACATGCAAGCAATACACACATACATATAAAATAAAAATAAAAAATGTGTATGTATGTATGTTGTGTGTGTGTGTGTGTGTGTGCATGTGCATGGATACGTGTGTGCATGCACAAATGTGCATGTAGAGACCAGAGGACAACCTCAGATGTCATCCTCAGGAAGACTATCCACCGATTGAGACAATGTCACTCATTGGCCTGGAACTTGCCAATTAGGCTAGACTGGCTGGTCAGCAGGCCTCGGGGATACTCAGTCTCTACTTCTGCAGTGCTGGGATTGTGAGTGCATGCCATCATGCCCAACATTTTTATGTGGGTTCTGGGAATCAAACTTAGGTCTTCAATGCTTGCAAAGCAAGCACTCTACCCACTGAGCTAGCTCCTCAACCCGAGTCTCCTCTCATCTGCCATTCTTGTCGTTCACATTTCCTCTGTCCCTGACAGCTTTATTCAGAGTTCTCCTTTTCTTGTTTTTGTTTTTGAGACAGGGTCTCATTGTAGCCCCAGTTGGCCTGGAACTTGTTACATAGACTAGGCTGGCCTCAATCTCACAGAGATCTTCCTGCTTCTGCCTCCCGAGTGCCGGGATTAAAGATGTATGCCACCACACCCTGTGAGGGCTCCTTCTTTAAAACAACACTCACCTTGGCACAAGAACTGGGACAGTCCCTGAGGGCTTTGTGTAACAAGATCTGAACTTTCTGCTGATGCCCTTATCTTTTACCATGGTTTGAAGTGTGCACTTTGGCTCTGAGCCTGAGTGAGTTCATGAAGGTGGTGGGGTGAGGCAGGACAGGACACTGAGATTTTCTTGTAGCTGTGAGCCAGTCATTCATTTCAAAATTTTTTGATTAATTAATTAAATGTTGTTTTATGTGTATGAGTGTGTTGCTTGCATGTATGTAAGGGCACTTGTGTTGTGCAATGCCTGAGGAGGTCAAAAGAGGGTGTTGGATCCCTTGAAACTGGAGTTAAGAATGGTTGCTAGCCATCATGTGGGTGCTGGGAACTGAACCTTGGTCCTCTGCAAGAGCAGCCAGTGCTCTTAACTGCTGAACCATCTTTTCAACCCCCATTTAAAACTTTTTAATTAATTAATTTTTCTTTTAGGTGTGTGAGTGTTTTGCCTATATGTAAGTGCACCCATGTGTGCAATGCCCACGGAGGCCAGAAGAGGGCATTGGATCCCCTGGAACTGGAGCTACAGATTGTTGTTAGTCACCATGTAGGTGCTGGGAGCTGAACCTGGGTCCTCTGCTACAGCAGCCAGTGTTCTTAACTGTTGAGCTATTTCTCTAGCCCCAGTCATTCATTAAAAAAATACATTTATTTATTTATTTATTTATTTATTTATTTATTTATTTTGTGTGGTGGAGGGTACAAGTGTGCATGTAGAGGTCAGAAGACAACTTGTGGGAGTCAGTTCTCTCCTTCTAACATGGAGATTGAACTCAGGCTGTCAGACTTGGCAGCAGGTGTCTTTACCTGCCGAATTATCTTGCCTTTATTTATTTATTTATTTATTATTTATTTATTTATTCATTCATTCACCCATTCATTAATATTACTAAGCCAGCCATTCTTAAAGGTTGGGATGGGGTCAGGAGACACAGAGCTCTAGAGCTGTAGGGTGATGGCAGGGTCAATGAGGTCAACACAGATACTTAGGACATTGAGCCTTCCTGTTAAACACCCTCTTCTCACAGGTTTCAGAACTGGCCCCCTGCACTTTGTGATAATTGATTAGTTAGCTTCCCAGATTGAATTCATTATTGAAAAGCAAAGACTTATTGAAGAAACTATTCCATTGCTTGCTGCACCTGTGTGCTCTCTCATGGCACACTCTTTGTTGTGATTTGAATGTGCAATGCCCCCATAGGCTCACATGTTTGAACGCTTGGTTCTCAGTTGGTAGAGCTGTTTTGGAAGGTTGTGAAAACTTCAGGAAGTGGAGCTTTGCTGGAGGAAGTAGAACACTGGGGGTGGAGCTTGAGATTTGATAGCACAGCCCTGTCAGTCCTCCAATTCCTGACCATGTTAGCAGCTTCCTCAGATTCCAGTCACCAAACATTTGCAGGTGATGACCTGTACCCCTTAAACTGTAAGACAAAGTAAACCCTTCTACCCCTAAGTTGCTTTTTGTTAGGTGTTTGATCAGATTAATGAGAAAAGTAACTAATATACTACTGATATAAATGTGATGGAAATGTCTGTTAAATTGGTACCGTGTGACTGGTGTTTCTATCCATGAACATTTATGACTGATACAGTCATATGATGGATGGCAGAACAGGATCTTAAGAGGTGAAAGGTGGTTGGTGCCATAGTGAAGTCTCTTTTCCTGGCTGCGTTCTCACTGAATCCTTACAGGGACTTTTGAGGGACGTGTATGATGAGAGAGGTGAACTCTCTTGTCTCTTTCCTCCTCAAGGGTATAACATGAGAGCAGTTTGACAACATGCTCACTTAGCATAAGAACAAAAGTAGTTTCCCCAGTAGGGCTAGGGCTCATGCTCTCTCTTCACTTGGGCTTTTGATCAGGTTTAGAGTATCAGGCTCGAATTCCCTCCTATGGAGCAGGTCTTACTCAGAAAGCAGTTGGTTGGTCCCATAACTTTCATGCCACTATTGCACCAGTTGAGCCCACCTTGTGTTTCAGGTCAGGGTACTGTAACATTCAAGATTGTCTCTTCTTATAGGGACACTATGCCTATTGAATCAGGGCCCCACCCTTATGACCTCATTTCTCCTTAACTTTTTTCCCAAGAGGTCTCATCTCTTAATACAGCCACTTTGGGTGTGTTAGGGGAGAGGACAGAGGCACACAATCTACAATACCTTCTACACTTTCACCATTACCCCCACACCCTTCTGTTGTTCAGAGGATTTCCTGAGGCTATGAGCTTCTCTCACCCTTTGCTTGACATTTGCTCATGGAGGACATAACTTTTCAGTGGGATTGGACAGAAGGGGCAATACTAAACTGGTGGCAATTTTAAAGCATACTGGGCTTCCCCACTGACCTTGATTCATTTATTCAAAAATTGTATATTTCAAATAAAATGAAAAGACACATCCCTGCCCTCATGGGGCTTCTATTTCCACTAGTGTGGGGATGGGAAGACATAATAAACAGCATTTGAAAGGGTGATAATTGATGTTCAGAAAAGTATGGCAGGAATAGTGTGTGTGTGTGTGTGTGTGTGTGTGTGTGTGTGTGTATGCTGGGGGTAGGGATTTCAGCTTAAAACATGGGGGATAATATTCATTGAGAAAGACACTCTTGAGCAAATGGAATGGAAGAAGTTCTCTAGGGAAGGGACATATCACCGAGTGGGAAGGATGTGAGGCAGGAGGGTGTGCAGTGTATTTGAGGCCAGAGGACTGGAGTGAGTTGGGGCTGGAGAAATAGCAGGTGTAGGGCAGCTGGCATAGAGTGGTCACCCACATCACACAAGGCTCCATTCATCTTCCTCCCATTCCTGCTCCCCTACCTCCCCTTCTTCCTTTCACCACCTTCTTCTGATATATCTGACTTGATTCTGCCTTACTTTCTCTTAATCACACATGCCAAAGGTTTATTGTTCAATTGGAGGAACTGGCTTTTGGTCTTATTTAGCAAATCCACTGATCCAGAAGCAAATTTTCAGAGTAGATTTTGTAGGAGCACTTAGGTATAGGGCTATCAGAGAAACAGTTCAGATTCACTTTTCTGAAACTCCTTTGGAACAGGTCACAACCATCACCATTGCTCCACAGAGAGAGAGGAACTGCAAACATGACATCTGTACTAAAACACCATACAGAGCACAAAAGGACTGCAGGGTTTTATTAAACCAAAGGAACAGGGTCTGGGGTGATGGTTGTTTGTAGTGCTTGCCACACAAGCGTGAGGACTGGAGTTCAATCCCAGCAGCTACATAAAAAGCTGGGCATGGTGATACATGCTTGTGATCTCAGTGCTGGAGGGTGGAGACAGGGGGATCCCCTGGGGCCACTGGCCCACCAGCCAAGCCAAATCAGTCAGCTCCAGGTTCACTGAGAGACACTGTCTCAAAAAGTAAAGTAGATGGCTCTTGAGAAGGAAGCCCCCCTCCCCGAGGTTGTCCTCTGGCCTACACACACACACACACACACACACACACACACACCCTTGCACACACAAAACAAAACACCAGAGGAACAGACTAGAGCATGTGTGTTCCAAGCCAAGTGCTATTTGAAGCTGCTTCTAGGTCCTGAACTTCCTCTTTCACAGAACTCAGAAAGCATGTGGAAAAGAGTAGTTAACTCTGATCTTTCTTTAATTTTTAAGTTGGTGATGTTTAATGATTAATGGCATGTCCCTCTGTGGAAGAAATGAGGGTAGGTATAGAAAAGATACATGTTGGGAACACTGGATGCCATAGTCAGGGGCCAGAACACAAATGTCTCTATTTTTGAGATACTTTGATCTACTTGGGGTAAACCTGGGAAATCACTTTCTGTCACAATCATCTCCTAGCACCCCCACACCCCTATACAATGATATAAAAGTCAGGGGATCTGACAACATTGAAAACATAATTGGTGCCCAGTGAACTGGTGTATGCTGGAAATCTCAGCCTCAGCTAAGGCAGGAAGATCACAAGTTTGAGGCCAGCCTGAGCTACATAGTGAATCTGAAGTCAGCCTGGGCTACATAGTAAGAATTCTGTCTCAGTAAACCAAACCCCATACAAACCCCAAACAAACCCTCACAATTGGAACATAAAACAAGCAGGGTATTTGAACTATACATTCAGGAAGTAAAACTGGATCTGGTGATGCAGGTCTGTAATCCCAGCTACTGGGGAGACTGAGGCAAGAGGATTGAAGGCTTAAGTGTGCTTGGACTACAGAATGAGTTCAAGGCCAGCCTGGGCAAGTCTGTTAAGACTCTGTCTTAAAAAGTAAAAAGAGGGAGCTGGAGAGATGGCTCAGCAGTTAAGAACACTTGTTGTTTTTGCAGAAGACCCAGGTTTGAATCCCAGCACCCACATGGCAGCTAACAACTGTCCATAACTCCAGTCCCAGGGGATCCAATGGCCTCTTCTGACCTCTGTGGGCACTGCATGACACCGTTGCACTTACCTACATTCAGGCAATACATGCATACACATAAAATAAAAATAATAAAACAAAATTTAAAAAAAGTTTTTTTAAAACAAAGTAAAAAGAGGTCTGGGAGTAAGGTCAATGGTAGAGCACTTGGCTAGCGTGTGCAAGGCCTGAGTTCCATCTACAGTGTTGCCCAAAGAACTGACCACACAGCTCTTTGTCTCAGTGTTGCTCTGTTTCCCTTCCTATACACAAATTCAGGTGAGAACACCAAGTGCTGCCTTCCCTTCCACACTTCTCCAACAATGGCATGTGGCCTCTTCCCGTCCTTTGGAAGAATGCGTGGTTTCTTTCCCTTTTTTTTTTTTTTTTTTTTTTTTTTTTTTTTTTTTTTTTTTTTTATTTCTTTCTTTCTTTCTTTCTTTCTTTCTTTCTTTCTGTTTTTCATCCTTCCTACTGTTCTTAATGATGAGCAGTTTGGCTAACATGTTGAACATGGGGATGTCTGCAAGAGCCTGATAAAATATGAACATACTCAACAAAACCAGCCTGATATAAAGATACTCAACAAATATAAAGATACTCAACAAAACCAGTTTTCAACTGAGTTCCCACTTAAATCCCCCAGTAAGTGGTGACGCCTCTCTGAATGCCAACGCAGTGAAAACTTTGGCGTCAAAGGAAGGGGAGCCCAACAGAGTCATGTCCCAGGCCAGCAGTGTCTGTGCTGGGCTGATCATTGTGGTTGATTTAATCTATTTGTTCATTGTTGATGAAAGTTGTAGTTAGCCAGGGATTTTGAACTCATGTCATCTGCTTTCAAATCCAGTCCTCTCTGCTTACTAGCTGATTGCATTTAGCTCCTTTCCCCTTTTTCAATTTTGGGTTCTTTGTTTTTGTTTGCTATTGAGACAGGGTCTCATTGTGTTATTCAGGCTGGCCTCATACTCATGGCACTCCTCCTGCCTCAGCCTCCAAAATGTTAGGATTATAGGTATGTCACAGCACGAGGCCCTTTAACTGTTAACATGGTTCCTACCTCACCAAGTTTCTATAAGCATGAAATGATATGTTATTTTATTCATTTTTATTAGATTATATTTTTATTCTGTTTAATTAATTAATTTATTATTTTAAATTTATTTCACGTATATGAGTGTATTGCCTGCATGTGTATAAGTGCACCTGTGTCATGCAGTGCCCATGAAGGACAGAAGAGGCATCGGATTCCCCAGGAACTGGAGCTATGAACAGTTGCTAGCTGCCATGTGGCTGCTGGGAATCAAACCTGGGTCCTCTGCAAGAA
The DNA here is from genome assembly GCF_000622305.1 of Nannospalax galili. NCBI lineage: Eukaryota > Metazoa > Chordata > Mammalia > Rodentia > Spalacidae > Nannospalax > Nannospalax galili. The sequence continues at coordinate 1,416,909 of NW_008350388.1, forward strand.
CAGCCAGTGCTCTTAACTGCTGAGCCACCTCTCCAGCCCTTTTGAGTTGTTATTGTAATGTGCAGAGTGTGATGTCTGGCATGTGGTTATTGAACAATACACATCAGCTGTTATTAAGTTGAACGCAAAAGATATCAAGGAAGTCAATGCAGATATAGGAAACACAAACATTGATTTGTAACAGGGCCCTAATCCTCAGGAAAGACAAATGAAAAGAGCCCTGATAGCGAGGGGGGGGGGCGGGGATTAGCACAAGAAAGAAGGAGAAAATAGCAAGGGTAAGCTGGAGAGATGGTTTAGTGGGTAAAGCGCTTCTTGTGCACTAGGACCTGAGCTCAAATCTCCAGCACTGTATAAACACTGGGCATGGCATGTGTGCCTATAACCCCTACTCTGGGAGGTGAAAGACAGGAGGGCCCCAAGGGGTTTGCTGGCCCACCAGTCTGTCCTGAACAGTGAGCTGCATGTTCAATGAGAGGCCCTGCCTCAAAACTAAGGTGGAGAAGTGATTGAGGGAGACGTCGTGATGTCATCTTATGGCCTCCTTACATATTAGGTACATCACATACACACACACACACACACACAAATAGAAGGGGGCTAGTTGGGAAGAGTAGGAGGATCTGTGGGAGTGGGAGAAGGATGAGAGGAAGTAATGGGGCAAATATCAACAAAATACATTATATGTGCATGAAAATATAATGAAACAATTATTATGTATAATTAATATATGCTAATATAAACAGCAATGTTGCCAAGAGCATGCCAGTGACAGAGGGACACCTCAGTCAAGGAATTTCCAACAAAGAGGACATAGAAGAGGTCAGATTTTGACTTGACTGGAAGAATGACAAGAAAGCACAGTTTAGAAAAAAGAGGTGGACACGAGCCTGTGTCTAGTGCGAGGCCCTAGATCTGATCCCCAACCTAAAAATGGGGGTGGGTGGGTGCATTCCAGGAAGAGAGAATATTATCAGCAAAGAGAAAGGGATTTGAAGATATGGGGTATACTGGGAAAGGGTGATCAATCTTGTTTGGGTTGGATCATGAAGGACACAAAGGTGATTTATGATGTATATAGCTAGAAAAAGAGGCTAGAGTCTGCAGTTAACTTGGAAAGTAATAAGAAGCCCTTACAGGTACTTTGTTCCTGATGGCTATTCTAAAAATCACAATTAAAGAGTGTATAGGGGAGCAGTCCTGCACAGTTTGACAAAATACTAAAAATTAATTATGATATATATAAACTCTATATATAGTGAGATATATATATATATGTTAGTATAGTATTACCACAACAAAAATCTGGGGCAATAAACTTAGAAAAGATCAAGCTGGGAAGATGGAGCAATAGTTAAGAGCACTTGTTGCTCTTGGGGCTGGAGAGATGGCTCAGCGGTTAAGAGCGCTGACTGTTCTTGCAGAGGACCCAGGTTTGTATTCCAGCACCCACATGGTGGCTAACAATCATCTGTAACTTCAGTTCCAGGGGATCTGATGCCTTCTTCTGACCTCTGTGGGCATTACATGACACCAGTGCTCTCATACGCATGTGGGCAATACAGTCATACACATAAAATAAAAATAATAAAATATTTAAAAAGAGCACTTGTTCTTGCAGAGGACCTGGGTTTGGTTCTGGTCACTCACATGGTGGCTCACAATGGTCTGTAATTCCAGTTCTGGGGGTTCTGACACCCTTTCATAACCTCCATTAGCACTGTGTGCACATGGTACATGTACATACATGTGGGCAAAACACTCATACACATAAAATAAAAATAAATAAATCTTTACAAAATTAAAGAAAAAAAGTTGGTTTAGATCACAGTTTGGAAGTTCAAATCCCAAACTGAGTGGCCTTTTGGTTTGGCTTCTGATGGTGGCGGTTAGCGATGGTTGGGAGCATACATGTGCGTGAGTGCTCACAACCAGAATCAGGAAGAGTTCTCTATCTCTACCCAGGGATGCCCTAATGGCAGAAAAACTTCCCACTGGACTCCACCTCCTACAAGTCCACAGCACTTTCCAATCTCACCATTCTGGAGACGAAGCTTCTCCATACTTACCTTTGGAGGACAGTCCTCTAAATGGTAGCAAGAACTAAACTGTTTTCAGATGTGTCATTCTGTAGTAAATCTATTACAATATACCTCCTTGTAGTCAATGATGTGTTTTAAAATAAAATCTGTCATCTATCTATCTATGTATCTATGTATCTATGTATCTATGTATCTATGTATCTATCTATCTATCTATCTATCTATCTATCTCTATCTATCATCTATCTGTCTATCTATCTATCATCTATCGATCTATTTATCATCATCTATCTATGTATCTATCTATCTTATCTATCTATCATCTATCTATCATCTATCTATCTATTTATCTATCTATTTTTCATCTATCTATCTATCCTATCTATCATCTATCTATCTTCAATCTCTATCATCTATCTATATTTATTATTGTGTGTGTGTGTGTGTGTGTGTGTGTGTGAGTGAGTGCACATGTGCATGCCAAGCATTACATGGCATGTATGGAGATCAGAGAACAACTTGCAGGTGTTGGTTCTCTCAGTCCACCATGTGAGTTTTGGGTATCAAATTCAGATCACCAAGCTGGGTAGCAAGCACTTTTACCTGTTAAGCTATCTCGCTGGTCCAGTACTGCTTTTTAATCTATTTCTCTCCCTGTACAGGTATGATCTCCATTCCTCTGTACATCCCTCACACACTATTTGACTGGAATTTTGGAAGTGGACTCTGCATCTTTTGGCTCATCACTGACTATCTTTTGTGTACAGCATCTGTCTACAATATTGTTCTCATTAGCTATGATCGATACCAGTCGGTCTTGAATGCTGTAAGTTAAAATGTTATTTTCCTTAGAAAATTTTATACTTGTAAATTTTGAGTCCCCAGTCGGTCTTGAATGCTGTAAGTTAAAATGTTATTTTCCTTAGAAAATTTTATACTTGTAAATTTTGAGTCCCTAAGATATATAATCTATTCCTATACCAGGAGTTGTGGATCCCAGGGATTTGCACATAAGCAAGTAAGTTATCACTGAGATACTCCTCTATCCTGACAAAAAAAGTGTAATTTTTTGTTTGAGAAATGTAGAGGCCCCTCATCTTTTGATCTGTGTGATCAGGGCAAGTCATTCCCCTATGACCCACTGAAATGGGAGGGGAGGCATCAAAGAAAATTCAAGTTTAATAGTCAGAAGTACTATACTGTGTCTTTGGTAACTTGACTGTCTGTGAAGTTTACAGTTTACTCCACAGCCAAGTTAAGACTTGAATGTTTTCCTCAGGATAGAACTTGGTGTACACTTAGAAAGAATCCCAGACTTTGAATAGGACGAGAAAATCAATTCTGAACAATCAAAGAAGACAGGTTACATGGGGGGCAGGGGAGAACTGGCTTAGGATCTGTGACAAGAATCAGTCTGAATTTAGCCAAAATTCAGAATAGCCTCATTAAGGAGGTAGTAACAATACATAGGAGGCTGAACTTCTCAACAGCAGAACAATGGAGAAAATAGGGCACAGCATGGAAGGAAGCCACAAAAATCAGGACAGCGATTTGTGGTCTTAAAAATCCATCTGTGTGTGTTTGTGTGTATGCTCATGTGTGTGCCACTACACACTTACAGAAGTCAGGGGACAAGCTCAGGTATTAGTCTCACTTTCCACCTAGTTTGAAACAGGGTCTCTGTGCTGTTTTTCTACTATGTATGCCAGTCTAGTTAGCCTATGAACTCCCAGCACGAGCAGCTGGATCACAGACACATGCTACCAAGTCTTGCTTCACATGGGTTCTGGGGATCTGAACTCATGTCCTTGTGCTTGCCCAACAAGTACTTTACTCACTGAGCTAGCTCCTCACCCCTTATTTGCAATCTTTGGCTTTCTTCACTTCTGGGTCTTAGGGACTCAAATCTTTGGAGGACGACTGTGTGGCAACCCTTTTGCTAAATACTGGCTTGTAGAAGTAAGAGTCTTGGGGGGAATCTTGGAGGTAGATCCAGAAGCACATGGATCAAGTGCTGTTCTGGCAGTGGAGAGAGGAAAGGGCTGCTCCTTCCTGGGAGGACCATGTGACAGGAAGGGGCATTAGATGATACAAATGGCAAACTACTGAAACAAAGGGGGCTTCAAAATGCTGAGGCTCAAGCAAGACAGAAGTTTCTTTTTCTCAGAACAGAATGGGAAAGGAGGAAGGTTCTGCTGTAGGAGTTTGTCCAGGACTCCCCACTAACAGCATGGCGCTGTCCCCTAGAGGTCAGGGACCAGCAAACATTTATTATCCAGGGACAGATAGTAAACATTTTCAGCTTTGTAGTTCCTGTAGTCCTTTCAACTCTGCTGTAGCATAGAATAGCCCTACATGATATGTTAGGGGCGGGTGTTGTTCTTGGTTATGGGTCAGTAAGACTTTATTTACAGAAACAAGTGGTGGACCAGATTTGTTCCGACAGTAGTGTGCTGACATCGCTCTAGGCCATTATCGATACTCTTCCTGCTTATAGTCAGGCTGCTGTTCTAGATTCTGGACAGGAAGGGGAAAGGACAGAAGTCCGTGGCCAGGGATTTTCTTTTAACCAAGTAGTGCAAATTTGTTGTCATGTCCACTCAGTTCTCAATGGTGGGACTCAGTCCCATCATTTTGTCTCACTGCAAAGAGGGCTGTGAAATGTGGTCTCTACTGAGCCACCGTTTGGCCAGGAGAAAGAGTGAAATGGATGTGCTGGGACAGTCAGCTGGCTCTACCAGTTGACACTGGGTACTTCGTTTGTGTCAGGGCCACTGCAGTTTGCATGGGATAAACCATGGAGAGAGGGTAATCAGTTTGCATTGACAACGCAGATGCCATGATCTCACTTCTTTCCAAACGGTTGAACTTATCCTACCACTGAGTCGTGAGATCAGCTTGCTGGGCTGTGACCAGTTGGCTTTTCTCTTTCTTTTTCTTTTCTCCCCCACCTTCTCTTTTATAAGTTCATCATATGGAAATGACAGGGAATGGGGCAGAGTAGAACAAAGTAAGCAAAGATAGAATAGGAATTACCGGAGTGCCCACACATCTTAAGGGTAACTATTAACTTGATGAATACATCTCGTCTGTTGTCTTGCTTTTTATGATGTAAAAATGTATTTCTTGCTTTAGCTAAAGTTAAAAATTTGAAAACAGTGCCTTAAATCAGAATCTTTTCATTTGCACTTTAAAACTTTCTTTTCTTTCTGGGTATTTCTTTTTGAAATTTCTTTGATTTGTTTTATTTTTAGGTGTGTGTGTATATGTGTGTGTATGTGTATGTATGTATGTGTGTGTGTGTGTGTGTGTGTGTGTACACAGGTGCCCAAAGAGGCAAGAAGAGGATGCCGGATCCCCTGGAGCTAGAGTTACAGACAGTTGTGAGCTGCTCAACATGGATTCTGGGAATTAAACTCTGGTCCTTTGCACTCTTAACTGCTGAGCTGTCTCTCTGCCCCTCCTTTTGATCTTTATTGGAGGTTCCTAGAACGTTCTTCGTCAGTTGTCTAAGTTTATTTACAGTTGACAGACAGAAAAGGAATAGCAGTTTGCTGGGCTAGAAAAGGTGCTTACAGGTTACAGAGAGATGGGGAGAGAGGGTCAGGGAGGAAGTGTGTGTGACTGTGTGTGAGGTGTGTGTGTGCATGCATGTGTGAGGTGTGTGTGCATGTGTGTGCATACGTGTGTGTGCGGGTATGTGCATGTGTGTGTGCATGTGAATGAAGTGTGTGTGTGTGTGTGTGTGTGTGCGTGTATATGTGTATGTGTTCACCCTAGTTTTGTTCTGAGGAACTCCCCTGGCAGTGAAGTCTGTAAACATGGTAAGGGGTGGGTGGCTAGACTTCTGTTCCTAGGAACACAGGGTAGAGTGCATAGCAGAGCCTCCTTATCTGAGAAAGTGTGAACTCAGGGGCATTTGCACCTTGTTGGCTAATTGTTCATGTGCAGCTCTCAGACAGTGGTGGTGGGAGGCTCAGCTCTGCCTGTAGCTGAAAGTAGAGGAGATGGTGGCAGGAAATGGGAGCTCTGGGCCGGGGGAACAGAAATCTGACAATAATTTAGAAGATAAAACTTCAAGGCAAACAGCCACACAGATTCCAGTGGCCCCAGAGGTGTCTTCCGGAGGGGCCAGATTGCATGTAGCTGGAGCACGAGTGCATGAAGAGGTCGAGAAGCTGGACCAGATCACAGCTGGAGGGAGGGGAGTGAAAACGTGCCCAGGAAGAAGATAGGAAGAGAAGGGTGCTCCTCTGCTCCGGACGAGGAAAGAAAACTGACAGGAAGAGAAGGGTGCTCCTCTGCTCCAGACGAGGAAAGAAAGCTGACAGGAAGAGAAGGGTGCTCCTCTGCTCCGGACGAGGAAAGAAAGCTCACAGGAAGAGAAGGGTGCTCTTCTGCTCCAGACGAGGAAAGAAAACTGACAGGAAGAGAAGGGTGCTCCTCTGCTCCAGACGAGGAAAGAAAGCTGACAGGAAGAGAAGGGTGCTCCTCTGCTCCGGACGAGGAAAGAAAACTGACAGGAAGAGAAGGGTGCTCCTCTGCTCCGGACGAGGAAAGAAAACTGACAGCAAAATCAAGACCTCGAGAAACTGGTGGGGATTGACTGCTCTGGGTTGCTGGAAACCGTGGGAATTTACTCTCCCCTTGCTCTAGAGGCTAGAAGTTTGACATCAATGTGGTTACAGGGCTATCCTCTCTCTGAAGGATCTTAGAGGGCCCTGTTTCACGTCTTTCTCTTGGTTCTTGATGTCGCGGCCAATCCTTGGCTTGGAGATGCTTCACCTCAATCTCTGTCCTCATATGGCCCAGAGTGAAGACTGTGAATGTGGTGAAGGAGGGGTAACTAGAGACTTAGCAGCACAGGGTGGATTGCATGACAGAGTCTCCAGGTAAAAATGAGAGAACACTGGTAAGGCTGCTCACAGGGCACCGGTAGCTTGTTGGCCGATTGTTCAGAGGCAGAAATCGGAAGGAAACCTCTGTGTTGTCTTTTCTTATAATGACACCAGTCATATTGGAGCAACGTGACCCCTAGCCCAATATGACACCATCTTAACTCAGTTACATCTGTAATCATCATATTTTCAAATAAGGTCACATTCACAGGTACCAGTGGATAGGACTTCAACATAACTTTTGGGGGCAACTCAACTCAACTCAAAACAGAAACTTGGAATGTAGTCTCATCTCATTATTAACACCAGCAAGTTCCAATGGGCTTCTCTGTTGTACTAAAGGAACGTGATTGACAGGATGTTTGGCTATTTTACTGTGGCAGAGAAGGAGGCAGGGTAAAGGGCAATATTCTGAATAATGCACATATTTTGTAGGGGGTGAGAGTGTTTTCAGAGAGGCCACTCTGATCAGTTGGGTCTGGATTCCGGCAACACTTGAGCTGTCAAGAACGCTCCCCAGAGATGAGGAAGGATGACGAGATTGGCATCCCGTCTCAAGTCCCTTGGATGTCCATTATCCCAATTGACCTTATGCATAATGAAAGAGATCGCTTTCTAGCATATTGCATTATACCATTACAAAGGCTGAGCAGAGCAATTAAAAAGCTAAATGCAGTTTTATGACCATCTGGGTATTGTTACCATCTTTATAACCATTAGATTTAGTGCAAGGGATGTATTAATTAGTGTCACGAGGAGTAGAAGGTAGAAGAATGTGTTGTATATGGAAGTTTGTGGTCAGCTTACATTTGAGCTTCTTCTCAGAAATACCAGCAAGTTTGGGTGGGAGAAAGCAATTTACAGTTAAAAAAAGAACTTATTTAAAAAATTATTAACCAATTTCCTTTTACCTATAGTCATTGGTAAACATGTACAGCCCATCAAAAAATAACAGTGTTGAAGACTATTGCTTCTCTTAAAAACTATGAAAACACAGTACACTGAGTCCTTAAAACTCACAGAGATGTAGATGGGAGATAGTGAAAGGGGGGCACACTTCTGTTTTCTTTCTTGTATATGAGGACATCAGAGAAATCTGGAACATTTGAGCTGGAAGGAAAATTAAAGACCCAGGTATCTAAAAGAGTTTCAGAGAGAAAGGCTGACTAGACCCCAGTGGATGGACTTGTACAGGCGAACGTCTGGGGACACTGACTTGACATATTTGGGCCTTAATACGGATGACAGACTATATGGGTTCCAGTGTGCGGGGGTCTGTGACAGCGTGCTGGTGGGGACAGGGATATAAAGATGATTAAGATTGTTTGACATATTCTGTATAAATTACACAAAAATCCTATGAAAACAAAATTTAAAAGTAATATATGAATGAAAAAAAGATATATAATTTAAAGAAGCAGGCTCCTACTGTAGGGGACTTTCAGCAAGCTCTCAAATAAAGAATTCTTGGTTCAATGACAGATGTAGTGGTGGACATCTGTGATTTCATCATTCCAGGAGGCAGAAGCAGAAGCTGGAATTCAAGACTGGTCTGGACTATGTAATTAGTTTAAGGTTAAGCTGAGCCGTGTAATGAGTCCCTGTCTATGAAAATCAAACACTGAGATGCAACTCAATGGTACAGCACGTTTCTGGTATGTGTAAAGCCCTGGATTGGATCCTCAGTGCAGAAACGAAAAATCTTGGTTTAGACATTTATCCCTAGTACAGAGTGGTTGATCTTAGATGTCTTCGGAGTTCAAAGATATTCTTGGAGATGTCAGGTTTGACACAAAGATTGCAGAGGGCAGTCTTCACTCACAGAATCTCATTTTCCCTTATGGGAACATGACTGTGTCACCCTTGAAAAGAAAAGAAAGGAAAAGAAAAGAAAAGAGAAGAAAAGAAGAAACAGCGACATTCGGTGCAGTCGTGTCTCTCAATGTGGGTTACCCTCATGGTGCTGGCTGTGGTGGAAACACTTGTAGAAAGAAGTGCTTTGGGATGGTTCAGGAACACTGTAACACCATTCCACAACAAGGTTGGGTTCTACCCTGTGCCCAGTCTTCTTGGGAGTGATGCAAGAGTGATTGTTGTTGTTGGCCCACTTCGGAGTTACAGCATGAATGGGTGAGTAGATCCTTCCCGAGTGTAGGAATCAGGTAAGGTGTGGTTTTCACAGTTTAAAAAACTGGGATCACGGTGAGAAATGCATTTTGCACTGTGATGTGGTACATGCATTTCTTTCTATATGTTTATCTGTATCCCCCAAATACATCACTTTCATTGATGAAACATCATCCAACAATATGTGACTCTGTGATGCATTCTGACACTGTGTGTTGTATTTCATCGAAAAGAACACCTATCATGTTCCAGGCTGCTGGTTGAGAAATGTGCTGAGGCACATCCAGTTGCAGTTACCATTATGATTAGTGTCTGTGAGTTAGGAGAAATCACTGCAAGTTGTGGGATACTTCCCCTCAAGTTGTTCAAATGTATCATGGAGGCCCTCAAAACAATTGTCATTGCTCTTGGTTGCTTACCAGAGCTCGATGGTAGGATTCTATTGTTTAAGACACCATATGCATTGGTCACAGAACATGGAAAAATCAGGTTGTACTGACTGACCAGGAAGCTTGCTCCCTGCTGACTAGCTCTCATAGTATTGAAAGGTAGGCTTCTAGGGGGAAAATGTCGTCAGCAGTCTTACCCAGCTGTGAACCTTTCACACTCTAATAATGACAGGTGTGGCAAGATATGCCCATGGGAGAAAGAGTGGCATGAAAGTTATTGGGGTAAAGAACCACTTTCTGATTAGTTTTAAGGCCTGCTTCACAGGAGGAAACACATGCCTGGTACTGCAAATCTGGTCAAGAACACATGGCTGGGGAGCTCACAGGCCATAAGAGTGAAACTACTATTATTTTGCTAAATGGACAGTATCAAACTGCACTCTAAATTTGTATCTCTCTAACCATAGATTAGTATAGCTCTCAGACCAAATCAGAGAAGTTTCTTCATGTAGTAGATGGTGGTTAATGCAGAAACAACTATCAAAGAACAGAGAGTAAGTGACCATGACCATGGTGCACTCAGTCACGAATGGGACATCTACACCACACCTCCTCTCCAAGGCTCAGGGACCATTGCAGAAGAGGGAGTAGAGAGATTTTAAGAGTCAGAGGTTAGGGAGGGCTGGACTGGAACAATATCTTTGGATATGACAGGACAGTTGCTCTCATGAACTCATAGCAGCTGTGGCTGCCTGCACAAGATTTGTGCAAGATCAAGCCATTCAACATTCTAGCATGGAGTGGGAAGGGGCTCATGAGTTCCCCTCCCAACCCCTGAGGAGCCATGGACAGTTGATGACTTCTAGGGAGGGAGAGTTGGTTTTCTTTAAGGGAATGGTTCCTGGTAGGTCAGCCGTGCTCGAGTGCGTGGCCCCACACCTAGAAGTATATAGACAGCACAAATTGGAGATAAGGGGTTATTGAAAAATAAAGAAGGATATGATGTTGTGGGGAGGTAGGGAGGTGGGGTGGGTCTGGAAGGATTTAAGGGGAGGAGTTGGGTTAGATGCAATCAAAATATTAAATTCTCAAAGAATTAATAAAAAAATATTTTTAAAAAAGAAAGTTTGCATCCTGGCTCAGTTTCTTCTGCCGTTGACCCCTCTGTCTGACTGCATGTCACAGTACCACGTTAGTAAACGTCTCTGGTTCTTGCACATTCCTGGAACTTCTGAGGGCTTGTGGGATGCTCTACGTACTACATACATTTTCATCAAATTGAAACGAATTTGTTTGGTCTCTTGTAGGTGTCTTACAGGGCTCAACACTCAGGGACCCTGAAGATTGTTGCTCAGATGGTGGCTGTTTGGGTGCTGGCCTTTTTGGTGAATGGGCCAATGATTCTGGTTTCAGAGTCCTGGAAGAACAAGACTAACACTAAGGAATGTGAGCCTGGCTTTGTTTCAGAGTGGAAAGTCCTGGCCTTCACGTCAGTTTTGGAATTCCTGCTCCCTGTCATCTCAGTGGCCTATTTCAACATACAGATTTACTGGAGCCTATGGAAGCGTGGGAATCTCAGCAGGTACCTTGACCATCCTGGGTTCATCTCTGCCTCTTCCAGTTACTGTGCACAGTCATCTAGAGGTGGGTTGGTTTCCAGGACCTCTCTTCCTGCACCAAAGGAACCAGCCACGTTTCTTCATTCAGGAGGTCCACGAAGAAAGAGCAGCCTTCTGGTGTCCCTAAGAACCCACATGAATAGCAGTATAATTGCCTTCAAAATGGGTTCCTTCTCCCGATCAGACGCCTTAGCTCTGCACCAGAGGGAGCATCTCGAACTGCTCAGAGGCAGGAAATTAGCCAGGTCTCTGGCCATTCTCATAGGAGCTTTTGCCATTTGTTGGGCTCCGTATTCTCTGTTCACAATTGTTCTTTCAACCTATCCCCAAGGGAAACGTCTGAAATCAGTCTGGTACAACATTGTGTTTTGGCTTCAGTGGTTCAATTCCTTTGTTAATCCCTTTTTATATCCCCTGTGTCACAGGCGTTTCCAGAAAGCTTTCTGGAAAATATTTTGTGTGAAAAAGCAACCCATCCCATCACAGAATCGGTCAATATCCTCTTGAAGAAAACGTTCTCACTTCTTGTCAGTTTTAGTCTTAATCTCATTTGAATGAATTTGATTTTTTTTCTTACACTTTCCATATTATCAAACAATGAATAAAATGTTATATCTGAAAACTTTAATAAAACTCCGAACATGGAAGTCAGTGGAACATTATTGCAGTGAACAACAGTCTAATGAACGGATAGTAATGCTTTCGCAAACTGATAGCCACAAATATGTTAGTATTTTCCTTAGTCATCACCACTTCTTCCTTATTTGTAGATCTTGATATGATGTTGATTGTGAAAGTCCTGTTTTCTTTTATGTTCAGTGTTTGTTACAGTGATGTTAGCTTCTATCTTTTAATTTGGATTTATATGTGTGTATGTGCATGTATGTGTGTGTACCCATGAAGGCCAGAAAAGGGCATCATATGCCCTGGAGCTAGAGCTATAGGTAGTTGTGAGCCACTCACTATGGGTGCTGGGAACCGAACTCAGGTTTTCTCCAAGAGCAGCAAGTGCTCTGAACTGCTGAGCCATCTTTTCTGGGCCCTTGTTTGTCTTTTTAGTTTTATAGTCAGTACAAACGTGTCTAGTTTGGAAATCATTCTCTAAAGAACAACGGAGCAAGGACCCTCATGCTGGAGACAGGTGCTCTGCTATGATATGGGGCTGCTGAGTTTGTGTTCGAGTTGGTAAGAGCAGAGTTGGAGTGGGCTCAGCTGAAGGTATGTGTATTTCTAGACCGTGTTTTTATGATCTCAAGAAGGAAGGAAGCATGTGTGGTAGAAGAAAGCCCTGTCAATCTCAGGACAGAGCCTGTAAGTCACAGGACAGGGTGGTCACCCGTAGTTGAAAGGACAGCTTGTCATTCTCTTTCTTGCCTTCTTCTCCAGCTCTCATGCCACTAAAACTTCTCCTTGGGAGAATATGTGGGAGAGAGAGGAAGGCCGAGTTGGGGAAAGGACAACATAATTAGTTAGATATACTGGTTGTAATACACTCAACCAGATAATTATTAATACAGCACTGTATTTATTTAGTGTCATTAACTTATCGGTGCAATCTTTTACATTGCAAGGCTCAGAGTTTTTCATTTTCTTATATAGTGAGTGTAGGTTGTGCCTTATTAATGATTCACATTTTATTATTTTGTGGTGTTTTGTCCTCTTTAAAACATATTTTCAAAAAAAGTTTTGAGACATGCTCTTTTACGTAGCCCCATACTATCCTTAAATTTGTGATCCTCCTGACTCAGCCTCCCAAGTGCTGGGAACACGGGCATGAACCACTATCCCCACTGGCCTTTTCTTCATTTTAATTGCTCTCTCCCTCCCTTCCTCCCTCCCTCTCCCCCTCCCTTCCTCGTACATCATTCTATGCTGGCTTTGTCATAGATTTTATTTTTGTCACAGTGAATACATCTCCCTGTCGGGTTTTACCAGGATTTCTTCTGTAACTTCTCAGAGTTCTTACATGATTTGGTGATTTCATATTTCTTAGTGCTTTTGAAGTTTTTGATTGCTAAATTAATTTTTTAGGTTAGTATACAAACCAATGGATTACATATATGTCATTAGACTTTGTCTTCATTAGTTTCTTTTAAACCTTTGATTAATTTCAAACACTAAAATATGAAAATATTTAAAGTACATGAGTATTTAGAAATGTATATAATATTAGATACACTTATGCCCTGTATAAGACACATGCTTAACATTTAATATAAATTTGAAAACATCTGAGCAGTAAGCTCTCATAAATGCACACTTTTTATAAAGTTTCTGTATGTCAACTATTAGTGTTAACACTTATAGATTAGAGACTGGGTATGGTGGCACATGCCTTTAGTCACAGCACTTGGGAGGCAGAGGCGGGCAGATCTCTGTGAACTCAAGGACAGCCTGGTCTACATAGTGAGTTCCAGGCCAGCTGGGGCTACAGGGAGCCCCTGTCTCAAAAAGGCCAAATTTTTTTTTATAGATTAGGAATTTTAGATTTTATGTGATTATTGAGGAATTAAATGTTTATTGAATGGAGTGGTCCTATAAAAACTCTCCCTGGATAAGCCTGGAGGAAAGCATAGGTACATAATCACATACATTTTATAAAGTATATATAAAGAATAATACATGTTGTATTTCATTCTGTCTAAGGTGCTGTCAATGTAAGACATTATTTCATCATCAAAAAATGCAGCAAATTGTTTATCATGTGATATTTTCAAAATCACATTCATAGTCCCATTCTGACTTTAGTGAGAAGTGAGCAGTATGTACTTAGACGTGATGAAATATACTCATGATAAGTGAATTGAATCAGACAACTACTCTATGAGATGAGAGACTGAAAAAGAAATACCTTTGATGGTACATGAACACATTCATCAAGCAAATGTCAATGGAGAGGCCATCATGTATCGGCAACTTGTAAGGATGCCACCAAGTGTTACATTCAAAAAGAATTTTACTTCGGGGTTCTTTTAGCCTCATCACTAGATGTACCATGGATGCTCACTAGGTATTGCTTGCAAGGGTATGCTTTAGGCATTTTAAAAAAATGCCCATGAGTTTCTATGCCTTCCTGAAACCCCATCTTTTGTACCCTGACTTTGTAGCGCTTCCCATTGAGAATGATTTGCTTTGTCCAGTAGACTGCTGCCATCAGGCAGCGAGCCTAGGACTCAGGAGGCTGGGGTACATATTCTCTCCTGGGAGCCACCCAGTTGCTAGGTGAACTGTGCCCCTCACCCCCAGGCTACCCTGCTGGAGGATGGGAAGCCAGCAGAATCATCCCGCTATTGCCATAGTCAGTGGATATCTTTGACTAACCAGCTTCCAGCAGACTCAGCAGCTACCTGGAGAGACGCCGACAATTTCAGGCAACATCAGACCAGCCCAGTAAGCCTCAGACCAGAAGAACCACTGAGCTGGCCCAGAGGTTCCTAAACAATGTAAAGCTGCATTCTTGGTGCATTTGCTATTGAGCAATAACTAACTGATGTGCAAATCACCCATTCTACTGTGTGTGGAACATGGCTTTGGACAGGCCAGGCGAAGAGAAAAGCATTATTGACATGATTTACCTTTGTATGAGTGTTGGACAGAAGAGACGAATGTTACTATGCAAGAGAAAGACTTTTTTAAAAGGTCAGATGGTTTCTCTATAGCAACGTATTCATTGCAAAATGATTTACTAGGAAGGATAATTGATCTTGCAGTATCATAAGTGACACAGTGTAAAGGTATGGATAGGTATGCCTGTGCATGTGGAATCACACTGAGGGATGGGATGAAGGGTAGCAGGGAGGGCCACATGCATCTCTCCCTCAATTACCAGCTGCTGCTATAGGTCAGATAATCCAACCTAAGGACCAGTTATGCACTTTATAGTAGAGTCTCTCTCTTTTCAATGCATTTCTTCTTGCTCGGGCCTGTACTCATTTCTTTAAAAAAGTTGTGTGTGTATGTGTGATATGTGTGCATGTGGTGTGTGTGTGTGTGTGTGTGTGTGTGTGTGTGTGGTGTGGTGTGTGGGTGAGGGTGTGCATGTGCCATAGCGCACATGAGGTCAAAGGACAACTTTTCAGAGCTAGCTCTCCCCTCTACCTTGCTGAGGCAGGTCTCTCCTTCCGTTTCTGCCACTCTACATCCTCCAGCCTAGCTGGTTCTCCTGCCTCTTTCTTAACTTTGCAGTAGGCCTCTGGGACTACAGGTAGGGACCACTGCACCTGGCTTTTTGACATGGCTTCTGGATCAAACTCAGTCATCAGGTTTGCATAGCAGGTTGTTTTTATACTCTGAGACATTGCACCAAAACTTGTAGTCATTTTTAAATATGCTTAGATGTCTACTAGAGATTAAGAAGGGAAAGATGAGGTCTGTAGGAGAACAACTATTTTAGTTCCTCATGAGTGGCTCTGTGAAAAGATTTGTGGAAAAGTCCACTTTATCTCTCATTTTATATATATTTTTAAAATTTATGTTATGAGTGTTATGCTTGCCTGTGTGTAAGTGCACCTGTGTCCTGCAGTGCTCGCAGAGGAGAGAAGAGGGCATCGGATCCATGGAACTGGAGTTACAGGCAGTCATTAGCCACTGTGTGGGTGCTGGGATTTGAGCCTGGGTCTTCTGCAAGAGCAGCCAGTGCTCTTAACTGTGGAGCCATCTCTCCAGCCCCAAACTACCCCTCATTTTATATCTTGATATTGCTTCTTCTCTGCTCTCTTACTAGCAGTCATAAACAATTGACCATAAATGAAAACTTCTTGCATAGAAATGTCAGGGTAACTGCTGAGACATTTTTCTGATGTACGCTCTTGCTTAAAATTTCTAATAGTCAAGATAAAGATGCACATTTTTCCTCCATAGAAATGCACTTATCAGCCATTTCTTGGAAGCTGGAGGACTAGTTTTAAAGTTATTGCTCCATCCTTCCTGTTTCCTTGACAGGCATCTGGGTCTTGGCCCAGGGGATGGTTGATGATTGATTGATGTTCTGCTTTTTCTGGCCTCTCATTTCCAGAATCGAATTGACTTGAGTTTGATGGTGACCTCTGGGTTTTGTTCCAGTGGTTTCACATTTATGGTGTGGAGTTTTGTAAGCCACACTTCCATGGTGTTTCCTGGATTGAGGAAAATGTACTGGTGTGAGACAATGGCCCAGTGAGGCTCACCACAGGCAGTGGTGTTAGAGGGGAGGCTAGGCAGACTCCTTGCTTTTAAGGGATTATACATTCCCTGGCATGGGACCAACAAGAACACAGACAGGAATGTGTGTCCCGATGGAGTAGGATGATGCTTTGATGATAATGATGCTTGGAGTGATACAAAAAAGACTGATGCCTCACAGCTGTCCTGCCACAGCACTCTTCTATATGGTCTTATGTCTTTTCTGGCAGCCTTTGTGGGTACCTTTCTTTGGCAAGGATTTTCAGGGGGTTCTCCCAGAAACCATATGGACTGGAGACATCTAGGATAAAATTCACATAGTTAATGGTGCCAAAGTTTATGTGTGGTGGTCACTCTGCCAGCATAATATAAAGTGCCTCCGCTCCTTAGAAAGTAGAGAATGAAGAGTAGATGACTTTCTACAAGTGATACAATCTGTTGGTGATGAAGTCATCACTTGAACTTGAACTTGGACTATGAAAGCAGAGTCCAGATGTTTAAACATCTTCTGTCCCAGAGTCTCAGCACTTAGGAGGATCCACTCACTCCACTTCCACAAATGGAAGCTAATCATTAGGACTTGCAGAAGAAGTGAATGGTAAGTGGGCTAAATAATGACTACAACAACAACAGCAACAACAGGATCAAATAAAAAGAAAACCCACAGGGTGTGGTAGTGTACACCTTTTGTCCCAGCACTGGGGACGGCAGAAGCAGGCTGATCTCTGTGAGTTCCGGGCCAGCCTATTCTACATAATGAGCTCCAAGTCATACAGGGTTACTTAGTGACAACTTGTCTCAAAAAAACATAAAACCCCACGAAGAAAGAAACAAGCAAGCAAGCCTATTCATGTTAAATTCCACACCCAAGTCTTAGCCCCGCTCCTCGTCTGCAATCTCTACGTTGCCCACTAGATGGCAGTAGCTCCACATGATTATCTCTTGTCAGTCTACCCAAGGAATAAACTGGTAAAATTGTTTTGTGCTACAATGTAAAGAAATCTGATAACAGCCTCTCACATCTCAGTACTTTTTATTCAGTGAAATTCAGAAAGTCAGTTAAGGTGACATAAACTCTCTGAAAAACAAAACCATGACTTCTGTCTTTTCACCATGGAAGACCAGGCTGTCCCTAGGTATGCATTCTGCCTCACACAGCTGCCCACCATCTGCCTCCATTCTCCCTGCACTCTCCTGCCCCCCCTTGTGCACACAGGTCACCCCCACATACAAACACACCTCATATTTACACACACTTATATGTCTAACCTCCATACACTCCATCATCACACACATCCGTGTATGAACCCCATCCACTCACCACATGTATTCACACACCATGCCCATACTCTCTATATATCTACCCTCCATCCCCAGCAGCCCCCATATCCATGTGCTATACAGGTCCACCTGTATTTATCCACCACACATAGCCACACTTTATCAACTCACCACACACACCTTTACTGATAACTGTCCTTTCACCATACTTATATATGCCCCCCACATATCTTGCACTCATATCCACCCCAATACCCCACACATCTCACACACATCTTCACAACATACATGTTGACTCACCACACATCTATGTACCACACATCCACATACTGTACACATTCGCCCCATACACATCTGTGCTACATACCCACATACCTCCACACACCACACACATCCACCCTATATATATCCATCCTACATAGATCCACCTCAAACATCCACCTCCTATACCCATGTAAATCCATTTGCACATAATTCGCCCGAACCCTCACCACACCTCAACCTGAACTCACCCACTAACCACACCCACCCATACCATATAGTCACCCAACATCCATATACCTCCATACACAGTAAAGTCCACTATACACACAAACTCTCTACACCCATACACAGCGACCCAACACACACACTCATGCCTACACCAGTTTGGGTAATCCACCACCACTATCAATATACCCACTCAAACACATCCACATACCACTCTATATGCATCCACTCTATTCATTCACATCAGTTCCAGAATATGTACACACACACACACACACACACACACACACACACACACACAATCTGCTTCCCCCAACATACCAAAAGAACTTCTTCTGAAAGAATTCCTTAAAAAATTTTGAGGCTACACATCCATATATGTAGTAGTGTATTTTGTTAGTGTAATTTGCTATACTTTCCTGTATAAAGTATTAGAAATCAATGGCTTAAAAATCACTGCATTCGACTCCCCGAGCCTCATTCACTCCCATCTCCCCTGCCGGTCTCCTTTCCTAGCCTGGGTCCTGTCCCATTCCTTGTCTTGGCGCCCCAGGCACCTGGGGAACCAGCACTGCTTCCAGATCCTTTGCATCCAGACCAACTCAGTTCCTTATTGGGTCCCCAGGAGCACTGCTTCTGGGCCTGGCCTTGCCCTTACCTCCCTCTGCTTCCCTGGGCCTGTACTACCTACCAGCTTCTTTCCTGGACCCTGGGGCTGACCTTTCCTTTTTCTGATCCTTTGCATCCAGACCAACACAGCTCCTCAGTGCAGTTCCCAGGAGGCCTTGGGGCCTCACCTACCTTTGCATCTCTCAGTGGCACAGCCACCAGCTGCCATAGACCAGCATCTTTCCTGGGCCAGGCTCCCAGGCCAGTCCAACCCCCAAATTCCTGAGGCCAAAATCTTTCCTGGAGGGATCCAGACCTTAGGAGAAAGCCTGAGAGCATCTGAT
>NW_008350388.1:1437005-1437566 GCF_000622305.1 Nannospalax galili
CTCCCAGCACTCAGGAGGCAGAGGTATGCAGATCTCTGTGAGTTCGAAGCCAGCCTGGTCTCCATAGTGAATCCAGGACAGCTGGGGCTATGGGGAGACCCTGTCTCAAAAAGACCAAAAAAAAAAGAAAAAAAGAAAAAAAGAAAGAAACAAAACCCATCTTTATGTTGTCTGCAAGAAACTCATTTCACTTTCAAGGACAGGCACTATCTTAAGGTGAAAAGATGGAAAAAAATATACCAAGTGAATGGTACTGAGAAAAAAGCAGGCATTGCAATTCTAATATCTGACAAAATAGACTTTAAACTAAAACTAACTCAGAAGAGATAAAGAAGGCCACTCATTCTGATCAAAGGAACAGTAAATCAAGAAGATACTACAATCATGAACATTTATTCAACAAACTCTGGTGCTCCCAACTTCATAAAAAAATACTACAGGACTTCAAGACCCAAATTAACCACAACTCATTAATAGTAGGGGACTTCAATACCCCACTATCTCCATTAGATAGGTCAACAGGCCAGAGACTTAACAGAGAGACATCTGAATTAAACAAAA
>NW_008350388.1:1437934-1440104 GCF_000622305.1 Nannospalax galili
CTTAGAGGGAAGCTTATAGCTCTAAGTGCCTACATCAAGAAATTGGAAAGAACACAAATACATGATTTAATGTTGCAACTCAACACACTTGAAAAGCAACAGCAAATGAAATCCAAACCCAGCAGACAAGAAGAAATAACAAAAATCAGGGGAGAAATTAATGAAATTGAAACAAAGAAAAAAATACAAAGAATCAACAACTCCCAGAGCTGGTTCTGTGAAAAGATAAACAAAATTGACAGACCGCTAGCCCAGTTAGCCAAAAGTAAGAAAGGGCACCTCCAAATCAACAAAATCAGAGGTGAAAGGGGAAACATCACAACAGATATCAGAAAGATACAGAACATTATAAGGGAATACTTTAAAAACCTATATGCTACTAAATTTGGAAACCTAACAGAAATGGACGGATATCTAAAGGCATGGGAACCACCAAAACTAAACCAAGAAGAGATTAACAGCTTAAACAGACCCATAACACAATAAGAAATTGAAACAGTAATACAAAACCTTCTGACTAAAAAAAGCCCAGGACCAGATGGATTTACAGCAGAATTCTATCAGACATTTAAAGAAGATCTCCATCCAATAATTAATTTATTCAAAAAGATAGAAATGTAAGGAAAACTTCCAAATTTCTTTTATGAAGCCAGCATCACTCTAATACCAAAGCCAGGTAAAGATACAACCAAAAAAGAAAACTATAGACCCATATTCTTAATGAACATAGATGCAAAAATTCTCAACAAGATACTTGCAAACCGCATACAGACACACATCCAAAAGATCATCCACCATGATCAAGTTGGCTTTATCCCAGAGATGCAGGGATGGTTCAATATATGTAAGTCAATAAACGTCATAAATCATATGAATGGCCTCAAAGGCAAGACACATGGTCATCTCAATAGATGCAGAGAAGGCCTTTGACAAAATTCAACATGCATTTATGTTCAAAGTACTAGAGATAATTGGACTGGAGGAAACATACCTCAACATAATTAAGCCATATGTAACAAACCCACAGCCAACGTCATTCTAAATGGCGAAAAACTGGAAGCATTCCCATTGAAATCAGGAACCAGACAAGGCTGTCCACTATCTCCACTTCTCTTTAACATAATTCTTGAAACTCTTGCAAGAGCAACAACACAAGAGCAGGAAATTAAAGGAGTAATAATTGGAACAGAAGAGATAAAATTATCTCTTTTTGCAGATGAGATGATATTATATCTAAGAGATGCCAAAAATTCCACCAGAAAACTCCTAGAAATGATTAACACATTCAGTAAAGTGGTAGGTTACAAAATTAACCTACAAAAGTCTATAGCCTTTCTATATACCAATGACAAGCAGTCAGAGAAAGAGAAAAAGAGTATATGGAAACACTCCCCTTCATAATAGCTGCAAAAATAATAAAATATCTCAGAATAAACCTGACCAAAGACATTAAATACCTCTTTAATGAAAATTTTAAATCTTTAAAGAAATAGACTGAGGAAGAAATCAGAAGATGGAAGGACCTCCCATGCTATGGACTGGACAAATTAATATTGGGAAAATGACCAGCCTACCAAAAGTCATTTATAGATTCAATGCAATGCCAATCAAAGTCCCCATGTCATTTTTCACAGAATTGGAAAAAAACATCCATAAAACACCTCGGACAGCCAAAACAGCCCTGGAAACTAAGAGCAATGCCAGGGGGATTACTATACCAGATTTTAAGCTGTATTACAGAGCTATAGTCATAAAAACAACATGGTACCGGCACAAAAATAGACCCACAGACCAATGGAACAAAATTGAAGACCCAAATATGAGTAAATGCAATTTCAGCCACTTGATATTTGACAAAGGGGCCAAGAATATTCACTGGAGGAAAGACAGCATGTTCAGCAAATGGTGCTGGCAAAACTGGATCTCCACCTATAGAAGAATGAAACTAAACCCAGAAGAATGAAATTAAACCTCTATCTTTCACCTTGCAAGGACGTCAACTCCAGATGGATCAAAAACCTCAAGGTGAAGCTTGAAACTCTGACACTGTCAGAAGAAAACATTGGCAATAACCTACAAGATGTATATTTAGGAAAGAATTTTCTAAACTGAGCATCAGTTGCTCAGGAAACAAGGGCAAGAATTAACAAATGGGACCTCGTTAAACTAA
>NW_008350388.1:1441019-1441562 GCF_000622305.1 Nannospalax galili
CACCTTAAGTGGGAAAACCATGATGGAGGGGTGAGACAATGTGAGAGATAAACAATGCCTAGCTAGTTTTGAAAACCAGAGGGAACAATATTACTCCTACAACCTACTGACAAATTATACATAGCAGATCAAGAAATAAATGTCTAGGTAAGTTTTATCTGAGAACAGCTGATCTTTGCCCAAGATTTATCTACATGACATACAGTAATTAAAAGTACCAGACTGGTGGACCTAACATTCTTGGATGTTTAACAGACATACTTTGAGGTCTATAATAATTTGGTCAGAGGGACATAAAAGTCAGTTTTTGCTCCTTGCCCTCCTAGGTTGCTTAGTTCCAGGGGACTATGAGCATCTCTCAAAGTGTCCTGTAATTATGGTGGGTCACCTGTCCTCTTGATCAAGGAGGCCGAGGAGACCCCACCAGATGGGCTTGAACCAGTGTCCAGTCTACAAAGAGGAGGGTCAGTGCAGAGGAATCCTTTCCTCCAAGCTTCCAAGCGAAGCCAACCATGGTCGAGTAGGACCTTTGACTTATCTTCA
>NW_008350388.1:1441842-1454050 GCF_000622305.1 Nannospalax galili
TAGTATCCCTGCATAGGACTTGGAAAATGAACAGCAGACCCCAATCTTATCTAAAGGAATATTGACAACTGATTGCTGCTAGATGAGGAACAAAGATCTAAAACAAAGATCTCTATAGGCTGACTAGATTCACCAGACGGACAAGTAGTGGGGAACGCCTGGGGTGCCGACAACACAGCAGACAGTAGCAGGGATATCAGAGTAGAAGGGCTTTAGTGGGGGGAGAGAGGCTATCGGAGGGTGCCATCTGGGAAGTGGGTGTATAGTTGAATAAGATGCTTTGGGATGTTCTGTGTTATATACACACACTAAAAAAAATAAACAAATTTTAAAAAAATGTATTATATTTGAGGAAGAAGCATAGAAATTTATGTCATGTTAATTAGTAGAGGTGATAAACATTACCATTGGAATCTACCCAATGACTTTATAGATATATACACAGGCGCCAAGGATCCAAGTGCAATGGATTATGACTAGTAATAATCAGATACATACAGATTAGAGATGCATGTGCCAACATCTCAGTGTTAGTAGCAAAAACAATGAGTCTTTCTGCAAGGAACAATATATTCTAAAATGAAATGGAGTTCAAAACTCATTCAATTTTATGTCTTACAGGGCTTATACTGAGTTCAATATTGTATAACTATATGAATATTAATTCAACCGTGAACTTAGAAACTTGCACCCACTTATGAAAGAGAAGTACGCTTGCTCTGGAGTGTGTTACTGAATATGTTAAAGCTGTAGTGAAATGCTTATTCTAATTATGTAGTTATTAAAAAGTAAAAAAATGATTAAAAAATCACTGCTTTCTAGCACCTCCAAAGCGGTTAAAAATCTAAAAAATTCTGAAAAAGATTAATTCTTTATCTTACATATATTATTTTTCTTAGTTACTTTTTTTTGCATGTATCTTATATGCATGTTATGGAATAAACTTTATAATTGTTCTCAGAATATCACAAAACACTATGCCTGCCCTTTCTGTTCCACTTGAGTGTGGATTGGTACAAGGCATTGACAGAGGTGATGTCAGCTGGCATCTGAGATGTCAGTCACATTATCATCTACAAGCAGGTCCCTCAGGTCCAAATCATGACAAAATCAGAATATGGATGATTAGGGTGGGTAGAAGATAGGCCAGCAGTGACAGAGCGATAATTTTTGTTCAGGCCGTCTAGGATTGCCATGTCCTCTGGAGGCAACTGGAATTCAAAAACCTTTAATCTCAGCACTTGGGAGACAGAGGCAGGTGGATCTCTGTAAGATCCGGGACATTGTGTTCTGCATAGGGAGTTCCAGGACAGCTGGGGTATAGGAAGAGTCCGTCTCAAAAAAAAAAAAAAAAAAAAAAAAATATTCATCTTTATTTCACATAGCACTAAAAATTGGTCATTGATACTATACTTGGTCTTTTTTTCTTAGTTACTTTTATTGGCATTTTTCTTTTTAAAAATATCGGATTTATTATTTTTATTTTATGTGTATGAATATACTGCCTGCATGTGCGTAAGTGCACCCATGTCATGCAGTGTCCATGAAGTCACAATAAGGAATTGGATCCCCCTGGAACTGGAGTTATAGATGGTTGTTAGCTGCCATGTGGGTGCTGGGAATCAAACCCGGGTCCTCTATAAGAGCAGTTGGTCCTCTTAACCCCTGAGCCACCTCTCCAGCGCTGCCATTTTTCTTATAGCTAGTCTTCCACCCACATTTCCCAGCAACCCCTCAAAGTGACTTTCCACTTCTTGCCATAAAAAATCATGTGCCAAAGCATTCAGAACGTTAACAGAGACGGCAGTAAACTCGTGACTTCAATGGTCTTCGTATAATAATCAGAGGTTTCAACTCTAAGTATTTTCTCTGTTTAAGAAAGCACCACCTTCTGGTTAAACGTGGCATTGCAGTTCAGTTCTAGTTACTGCCCAACACCAAAAGACACAAAAGAGCACTTAGTGAAGAAAGGTTTTATAGCAAAAGGGGGCTGGAGAGATTGCTCAGTGGTTAAGGGCATGTTCTAATTTGCTTCTTGTTGCTGTCATAAAACACTGACGAAAATAAACTTAAGAAAGGCTTTATTCCACTTTATAGGTTACAGCCCATCGTTGAGGGAAACCAATGCCGGAACTCAGGGTAGGAACCTGGAGTAGGAACTGAAACAGAGACCACGGAGGAAGGCTGCTTACTGGCCGGCTCCCTGGTTCGTGCTCAGCTAGCTTTTTTCATAGAATCCAGGCCCACCTGCCGAGGGCTGGCACTGCTCACAGTGGGTTGGGCCGGCCAAGATAGTTAGCAATCAGGAAGACGCTCCACAGGCTGTCTGTTGGAGGAAATTCCTTAACTGAGATTCCCTCTTCTCAAGTGTGTCAAGTTGAGAACCAAGATCAGTCATCACAAAAGGTTACTGCTCTTACAGAGGGCCTGGGTTTAGTTCCCAGCACTCACACCACCTTAACTGCAGTTACCCAGGATCTGACAACCCTCCAACCTATACAGGGACATAAGCTCTCTCTCTCTCTCTCTCTCTCTCTCTCTCTCTCTCTCTCACAGCACTCACACCACCTTAACTGCAGTTATCACATTAAAAATAACCTTTAAAAAACCCACAAAATAGTTTCCAAGTTCATATTGTATCATGTGCCATGAATTAAGCCCCATTTTAAATCTTCATCTTAAGTGGTGAGGATGGAAGCACCGAGGTGCTGCCTGCTTGTCGGGATCACCTTTATCTTCACTAGAAGTTGCATTCAAACATCCACTTTATTTCTTCTACCTATACCATGTCTACAAATAAAGACATTTTGTGCTCTCATCAAACCTCTTTTAAAAATATTTTATTGACTATTCTTATTTTTTATGTGTCTGAATGTATTGCCTGTGTGTATGTAAGTGCACTCCTGTCAGTGCAACACCCACAGAGGTCAGAAGAGGGTGTCAGGTTCTGTCAGAATCTGAAACTGGAGTTACAGATGGTTTTAACCACCATGTGGTGCTGGGAATCAAACTGGGTCCTCCGTAAGAGCAGCCAGTGTGCTTTACCCCTGAACCATCTCTCCAGCCACTCAAAATTCTTTCTCATTAAAAAGTTCTATATCATTGAAATTTAGAAACCCCTCATTCTCATTTTTTTTTGCTCCTTCGAGACTGTCTTTGATATTATAATGGGTGCCAAATGGGGAAATACTGTATATTTTGATGAAATTGATCTATGGTAAATTTTTCGGGAATAAATTTGTTGTATAATGTGGGTATTATTTATGATTCACAAAATGAACCTATTTCTCAGACTATCAGCTGTTGTTTTAGAAAGCTAAGTGTTAGCAATTATAGCAGGCTTTCTAGATTTATACACAATTTTGACGGAAGCCCCAGACTCCATCAGTGAAAAACTCTTCATTCTCTCTCTGTCAATATCTGCCTCAATGTTAACATCCTGTGAGATTTTGTTCTGCAACTTGGGAAAAAGATACATTTATTATGGAAGGAAGGAAATTTGGAAGGAAGAGGGGGGGAAAAAGTGGGCAGACATTTTATGTTCCTGGCTCATGTTCTAGTTTCTATGAATAGAGAGAAATGAAGATAAGAAGTTATGGAATCATGTTACCAAAGAGGCAAAATTTGACCCTAGACACTGATAGAACATTCCAGGGGAGACTTTGGGATTCTCCTGGTGTGAGAGAGCTACATGATGACCAGAGCAATGGAAGGAAGCTCCTCTCTTCCAGCCTGTAAGGAACCCAACATTGTTTTGAAGTCCTGATGGGAACGTTGGGCTCCCACAGTGGCAGCACTTTGGAGTTCTGTGTGGCCTCTGCAGTCTCCTGATGGGCACTGGTGGTGTGAGGCCTCTTCTACCCAAGTGACTGCATGTGCTGTTGTGGACAAGGACAAATGATAGTCTGAGCTGGAGACGGAGCACGGGTGTACCCAAGAGTGCCTCTTTAGAACTTGTCAGAAATGACAGAAAGGGTCTAAAAATTAGGTGAGGGTATAGAAATCAGACAAACATGAATTTAATCTATGATTTTCTTTCTCTTTGTGTATGTGTTGTTGTGTGTGCATGTGTATTGTGTGTTTGCATGTGTGGGGGCAAACATGCACTCGTGTACAAAGGCCTGAGGTTGGTGTCCTATATCTTCCTCCATGGCTCTCCACCTTCTCTATTGAGGCATTCATGCTAGTCTAGCCAGCTTGCCCTGGGCATCCCTGGCCGCACTTCTGCGCACTGGAACCACAGGAGGCTTTTCTGTGTGTTCTCACTCAACTCCGGTCTTCACATTCACATGTGTATTAACTACTTTTCTGTTGCTGTGATAAAATACCACGACCAAGGCAACTTATAGAAGGAAGAGTGTATTGGGCTTATGGATCCAGGGAGTTAAGAGTCCATCATGGTGGGGAGGCATGGCAGGGGGCAGTTGGAGCAGGAAACTGAGTGCTCACATCTTTAAGCAGGCACAGGAAGCAGAGAGACAGACTGGAAATGGGACATGGCTATAAACTCTAAAAACCCACTCCCAGTGACGTGCTTCCTCCAACAAGGCCACACCTCCTAAACATCCCAAAACACCAACACCAACTGGGGACAAAGTGTTCCAATATTTGGAGTCCATGGAGGATGTTTCCCCCTGAAACCACCACATGTGGCTAGCGCTTACCTGCTGAGCCGTCTCTCTGGCCCCCATGGTTTTCTTTTTACAAACCAAACCCTGCTATAGTATGGACCTGGAAAGTCCCCTAAAGGCCCATTTTATTTTTTTCCCCAGCTGTGGTGCTGTTGAGAGGTGGTGGGACCTTCAGGAAGTGAGGACTAGGGGAAGGAAGTTAGTTCACTGGGAGTGGGCTTTGTAAAGGATACTGGGACCCCAGCTGCCATTTCTCTCTGCTTTCTGGCTGCCTGGGAGTGAATATTTTCTTCTGCCACATGCTCCTATCAGGATGTACTGTGCTGCCACAGGTCCACAGTATCAGGACCAAGTAATCAAGGACTGAAACTGAGTCCCAATGAACTTTTTCTCCTTATAAGCTGATTATGCCAGGTATTTGTACAGTGATGGAAAGCTAATGTACTCTATACATGTGTGTATATAAATATGTGCATGTATAAACACACACACATGTATACATATATATGTAGTCATGAGTCACTTATCAGGTGAGTTCATCATTGTGGAAACATTGTGGAGTTGACTTACACAACCTAAGATGGCTATGACATGTTTAATGTTTTAGGAACACTAGTTGCAGTCTATAATCAACCAAAGTGTCATGTTATCATATAGGTCACAGCTGTGTGTTTGTGCCTATAGATTTGCTATCCACTTCTAGAAGTTTCTTGTATATAGACATACATATTCATGCATCTAAATATTATATATGTGTAAGGTAATCACAGCCTCAAGAAACCCAGGATCTTTGGAAACATCTGCTGGTGTAATATACAGCATTTATGTGACTCAGTCCTTAAGATCACTTCCTGCTCTTGCAGAGAAAGGAAGTTTGGGTCCCAGCACCCACATGGCAGCTCACAACTGTCTCTAACTCCAGTTCCAGGAGATCTGATGCCCTTTCCTGGTCTCCCCAGGCACTGTTATGTGTGTGGTGTACATGCAGATAAAACACTCATACACATAAAAAATGAAAATGAATAAAAAAAAATACACGGAGCAGTTATAAAAGAAAGTGAATTGAACATGGAACCCATGCTAGCTTCTTTATTCCAATTGCTTTGCAACTGGATGGGGAATGAGAAAGCGGCGCACAGCAAAGCCAGCAAGGGGCTCTGTGGGAAATTAAAGAAACGAATTCCTGTAGCTTATGTTCAGGAACTTCTAGAAGTTCCTTGGGCGTTGATCAAGGCTACTGGAGGCCTGGGCTCCTTGTCTTGGAAAAGCCCACTTCAGTTTCCACACTTTTGTGTCACGTGTCTGAAGTCACCGGAGAAGTGAGTCAGGAAATGAAAGATGTTAAAACCACGTCCCGACTCCAGCTGTTCTTAGCACATCTGTGAGCCTCTCCACACAGCCTGACTTCAAGAGCAGCTTTGTGTGGGCACCTCCGCCCGGGGACCTGGCCTCTCACCCCACCTCACATTTGGAGGTGGGCAACATCAGCTTTTGAATCAGGAAGCAATTTAAAAATCAGTCATGTTTTGATCCCTCAGGCCTGGTTTCGTCTGATTAATAAGCTCTGCTTGCCAGGCCCTGCCGGGCAGCTTTCTCCCACCCCCACCCTCCAAGTCTCTGCCCGAAGCATCCTCCTTTTCCCTTTGAGCAGGTCCAGCCTCCCCAGAAGGACCTGCCGGGCACCGGCTGACCTTGCCAGGAGGAATTTCTCTCTGCAGCTCCTGTTTCCTTCCTGTCTACCTGCAGGCCTTCACTCCTGGCCACGCTCCCCTTTGACCACCCTGAATAAATTTTGCCTGTGTCCTGACAGCTGCTGATATGGCTTCTTTCTTATTTTTTTTTTTTTTTAATTGAAAGTAAACCTTCAAAGCAGTCCAGCCACCCGAGGAGCTCTGCTGAGTGCTGCATCTGGGCAAGGGAACCTCAAACAGAAGCCAGCACATCACCGGGTCCCCTCCCGCTCAGGGCAGAAGCCACCGGGGCTCCGTGGGCTCCTGGGCCACTTTGCTTTCAATTTAGCTTTTGCATAAGCAGAAGGGAATGTGGATTTGGTTAAAGTGGTTATGGAGTGATTTTGTAAGCCCCCCCTTTCTCTCAGAGAAGAGAGAGAGAGAGAGAGAGATAGAGAGAGAGAGACTTGTAGAGGGATTCTAGGCAGAATGTAGGTTTATTTATAACATAAATCTCAGAGTGCCTTTGGACTGCTTGGTTGGAGTATTGGGCTACCCTGTAGAAGGAAATACATTTAAAAAATCATCCTCAAATATAACAGTATGTTTTCAGTTTTTAAAAATATTATTTAAAAAGATTTATTTATTTTAGTTTCATGTAAAAGCCTTTTGCTACATGTAGGTAAGTGTATCATGAGCCTACAGTGCCTGTGGAAGCCAGAAGAGGGCATTGGGACCCTGGAACTGGAGTTGTAGAGGGTATGAGCTGCCATGTGGGTGCTGGGATTTGAATCCAGGTCCTCTGCAAGAACAGTCAGTGCACTTAACTGCTGAGCCATCTGTCCAGTCCCAACAGTCTGTTCTTAATGCCAGGAAGCAGCAATATACTGGACAATAGAATCAGAGATCAAGATTCCTAGATTTTATTTTAGGATCTTTTCTTGAAGTGACTTTATTTGAAGTTAGCCCTTAAGGTCTCTATTTCTTACCCCACACATTTAAAAATTATACAACTTAAAAAGTATTCAGAAAAATTATATGGTCAATACTTTAAAATATTTTATTTATTATTTTTATGTGTATGAGTGAGTGTATTGTTTGCATGTATGTAAGTGCACCCATGTCATGCAATGCCTGAAGAAGTTAGACGAGGGCATCCGATACCCTGGGACTGGAGTTACAGATGTTGTGGGTGCTGGGAACTGAACCCGGGTCCTCTGCAAGAACAGCCACTGTTCTTAATCGCTAAGACATCTCTCTAGCCCTGGTCAAGGTCAATACTTTTATATCTATCACATAGAGCCAGCAGTAACTCCCATTTCCCATATTTGTCTTATCTTGATCTCTGTGTGAATAAACACCACACACACACACACACACACACACACACACACACATGCTGAACTATTTGGAAGTTACAGGCACCATGACCCTACAGCCCTAACTAAAGACCCCGTCATGCTTTCATAATGCGCATACTACAATTAATTGCACTTAAGAAAATAAAAAGGAGTTGTCCATTAAGGGTAGCTTGGTCTACATAGTGAGTTATAGGCTAGTCAGGACTACAGAGTGAGACACCATCTCAAAAAAAATTTAAATAAATAAGTATTCCCTAATAACATCTATTACATAGTAAGTGTTAAAACTCCTCCAATCCAAACCCCAATGTATTCTATAACTGGTTTTGTTTTGAATCTGGAGCTAATTGAGGCTCATCCCTTCTGTCTGATCACCATTTTGCTCTCACTTCTTTCACTGAGGGAGGACCTGCATATGCCATATACAGCCTTGCCGTGTACCGTGGTGGGTTTTTACTTAAGTACACCCCTATGTGACCACCACGGTTTGGCATTTAAAATATTTCCATCATCCCAGAAGTTTTTCTCAAGCATTCTCTGTCAATACGGCCTGTTTCCCAACCCCTAGGATGGGTAAAGATACAAAGCAATTGGCATTCTCAGATCTTTAGGTTGGAGTTACAAACTGGTCAAGCCACTTAGGAAAACTGTTGTGTTATGGAAAAATGCTGCATGCAGGTTTGTGTGTTTGAACACTTGGTCCCTGGCTTGTGGCATGGTTTTGGAAAGCTGTGACTCTTTAGGTGGTGGGCCCTGCTTGTGCTAGTAGGGTACTGGGGCTAGCTTTTTATTTTATGAAAAATATTTTAAAATATTTTTTGTTACTCTGTGTGTGTATATGTGTGTGTGTGTGTGGGGGGGTTGTGTGCCCTGGTGCGTGTGTAGAGGTCAGAGGACAACTTTGTGGAGTCAGTTCTGGGAATTAAATTCAACCAGGCTTTTGCAGCCATCTCAATGGCCTGTGGCAGTCTTTTAGGATTGCTACAGTCCATTTCCAGTTCCTGTCTTTTTGCTTTATTTCTGATTCTATGATGTAACCATTCATAAGCTCCTGCCAATGCAGACCAAGTCCCCTCAGCCACAATGCCTTCCCCACCAGGATGAACTGAACCTCTGAACCATGAACCAAAAAAACCTGTCAGGTATTTGGTCACAATGTCAAGAGAAGGAAGTAATAGTTTGGCTGTATCTAATAAATTTCAGCATATTCTGATAAGGAAAAGTTATATCCTTAAAACTAACGGTGTTCTGACATGATCTTCTTTTAAGCTTAGACTATTATGTAGTTTCCTTGTTTCACTTACTCCATAGATACCTCGACATGTAACCTTGGGATGCTTTTCTTCTCAGCGATGTGTCATTGCTCTGTGATGTTTTTGCTACCCTGAGAAGTTTTATTACTCTGTAACAACTTGAAACTCTGTGATGCTTTCTGCTCACTATGTCTAACTGCTCATAAAGAAATGAAACTAAGATAATGGAAAATTCATCAAATGCGTTAATGAGACACTTGGTCCAATTGGTCCAAGAAAAGTGTAGATCACATGTGACGGATACATAAATTTCTGTCAGTGACACATGCTTGTGTAAACGGCAATGACTGTTTGTCCGATTCCTGGCCTAATTAGCCTGGCCTAGTTGTAGATCAAAGGCACATCCTGAGCCTTGCTTGGAATATCTACTTTGTAAGTTATGATGACTGAGTGAACTCAGGAAAGAATTTTTATGAGATACCATGGCCCATCATGAAAAGAGGCATAGTGCCAGTCATAAAATTATGATGTAAAACAGTCATAAAATGATGATATTAAAAAAAATCTTTATTTCTGTTTGGGGCTCAGAAAATCTTAATGCCTTAGTTGCTAATTCTGGGACCTCATGCATGGGAAGAGAGAATAAATGAGCTTTCCACCTCTCTCCTGGGTGAATGATTGATCTCTTAGCTGTTTGAAGAATTTTTCTATAACATCCTAACTGTACAACCCAGCTTTTCTTCTCAGTATAGACCCATATGCTGCATAAGCCACCAGAAGATTGTGTGATAATGCTTCCAGCAGGTTTAGTCCTAATATTCCTAAACTGGAAATGTCCCAAACATCCATCAACAATAAATGGCTGAATAAATCCTAGTATATTCATACACAGAAATGCTGCATAGCAAATAAAAAGAGTGCATGGTACAATAACATGGATCTTAGATAAGATATTGAAGGAAAAAATTTGGTGCAAGAGAGTAATTCTTTTTTTAAAAAAATTTATTTATTATTTTTATGTGTATGAGTGTATTGCCTGAATGTATGTGAGTGCACCTGTGTCCAGCAATGCTGCAGAGGTCAGAAGAGGGCTTCAGATTCCCCTGGAACTGGAGTTAAGGATGGTTTGTAGCCGCCATGTGGGTGCTGGGAATCGAACCCAGGTCCTCTGCAAGAGCAGCCAATGCTCTTAACCGCTGAGACATGTCTCCATCCCCACAAGAGAGTAATTCTTATAGATGAAGTTTAAAAAGGGAAAAAATCAAACAAATGGTAGAAGTCTTTACCCCTTTTTAGTTAACAGTGCCTGCTTTTTTAACCTTTACACTTTTTTTTTTTTTTTTTTTTTTTTTAAGAAACCAGGTGAGCAGATGAGTTGTTTGGCAGTATGCCTCCCATTCTGGATTTATCTGATTATTTTGCTTCTGATCTTTCCTAACCTGGGGATCACTGAGTGCATGAAGTGCTATTGTCTCAGAGGCCCATTTTGTGTAATCAATAAACTTCTAGTCTAAGTGTCTAGTGGGGTCTAATTGTGTTCCATTCATGGAAGAATTGAATAAATCATTTAACTCATTTTCTGTGGTTCTATGGTCCCATTAAGGAACTCTTGTTGAGAAAGATGTACTAAAACTTAGACGTTCTGGGTCCTGAGAACTGGACAAGGAATGGAAGTTCTTCTACCCAGCTGTGCTTTTTGTATCTCTAGGGCTGTGCTAATAAATATGTGTTGTGTTTTTCCATCAAAAATAGGGTGAAATAAACATCTTCAAGGTCAATTAAAAAGGTTAGATATTTTATTTCATTTGAGATTGGGTCTTGATATTTAGTTCAGGTTGGTTCTGAATTCTATCTTCCTGCCTTTGAGTGCTATGATTACAGGTGTGATGCATCCAGTTAAGGCTAGATTATAGTCAAGTCATTTTGGGCAGCAAGCCAAGCATATTTTCCGGATGCCACTGTGCCTTCTTTCTTGCATCACACAGGTGGTTGTTTAATGTAGGCTGTTAATGCAGGTTGTCAGTGTTGTAGGTATGGAGTTTTGTTAAAGTGACCACCAGGCCTTACTGTGGTAATGTCTACTGACCCCATTTCCTGAAGTTAGAAACAATGCCAATTCCTGTTGTGTTAAAATACCCATAAAATACCATATTAACCTTTGGGAATGGATTTTCTGGGAATGCCTTCTATTAGAATATGGACATCAAGCAGAGGGGACTGTAGGAATGACTTCTGGGACACTCTCTCAGCTTGTTTGCAATATAAACAAGCTTATTAGGCCTTGGGCTCCTGTCACGTAGACTTATAGCTTTAATCCCTCATGGCCCTTCCTTGCCCTTGACCCAGAATAGTGTGTGTGTGTGTGCGTGTGTGTGTGTGTGTGTGTGTGTGTGTGGTGAAAATAATCAAGCACTGCAAGCAACACGTAGTCCTTGAAAGCAACAAATTATCCCATTTATGCTATAAACAGTAGGTGGGGTTATATTGATAACATCTGTTTGTGGTTGTATATGTTGTTCTAGGTCAGTAGGGGGTCAGAAAGGACATGATAACTTCATTGAATTTCTTTTCATCACCCCTTGTGTATAGTCATTCCTTTCTTCAGCTCTTTGTATTGCTTCCAGAACTCTCTGAAGGGCTCGTTTTGTGGACATGAATTCTTTCAGCCTATTTATGTCATGGAAGATTTTTGCTTTCCTCTTCAACTATGATAGACATTTTGGCTGGGTAAAGTAACCTTGGTTGGCATCTGTGGTCATTTAGAACTGGGAATACTTTGGTCTAGGCAATTCTGGCTTTCATAGTTTTCACTGAAAAGTCAGCTGTAATCCTGATGAGTTTTCCTTTATATGCGACTTGTTATATTCTTTTGCACTTTTCAGTATTGTCTCGTTATTCTGAATGATTAGTGTTTTTACTATGATATCAAAGGGGAAAGAAAAGTCTTCCATGACATAAATAGGCTGAAGGAATTCATGTCCACAAAACCAGCCCTTCAGAGAGTTCTGGAAGCAATACAAAGAGCTGAAAAAAAGAAATGGATATACCCAAGGGATTGCAGAAAGAAATTCAATGAAGGTATAACTGTGGAACAGTACAGCTATATCAAGAAT
The DNA here is from genome assembly GCF_000622305.1 of Nannospalax galili. Lineage (NCBI taxonomy): Eukaryota > Metazoa > Chordata > Mammalia > Rodentia > Spalacidae > Nannospalax > Nannospalax galili. Next base: position 1,453,871 of record NW_008350388.1, read on the forward strand.
GTAAACAGAATTAAAATGACAGGATTCAATACCCATCTTTCATTAATAACTTTAAATATTAATGGACTGAACTCCCTGGTCAAAAAACACAGACTGTGAGAATGGATTAAGAAATAAAACCCATCTTTTTGTTGTCTGCAAGAAACTCATCTCACTTTCAAGGACAGACACCAGACACTA
>NW_008350388.1:1454390-1454874 GCF_000622305.1 Nannospalax galili
TCTAACAGACCACAATGCAATAAACCTTACAATCAACGCTGGAAGAAGCCCTAATCACCACATAAATACATGGAGATTAAACAACACAGAAGTAAATGATGAATGGGTCAATAGAGAAATTAAGAAAGAAATAAAAGTATTCCTGGAACTAAATAAAAAGGACAATACAACACGACAAAACCTCTGGGACAGGCTGAAAGCGGGCCTTAGAGGGACGTTTATAACTCTAAGTGCCTACATCAAAAAATCGGAAAGAACACAAATAAAATGACTTAACACGGCAACTCAACACACTTGAAAAGCAAAAACAAAACCCAAACCCAGCAGACAAGAAGAAATAACAAAAATCAGGACAGAAATTAATGAAATCAAAACAAAGAAAACAATACAAAGAATCAACGAATCCAAGAGCTGTTTCTTTGAAAAGATAAACAAGATTGACAGACTGCTAGCCCAGTTAACCAAAAGAAAGAAAGAGCACCTC
>NW_008350388.1:1457717-1458063 GCF_000622305.1 Nannospalax galili
GGGAAGGGTATACAAGGAACCTCCGGGATAAGGGGAAAAAGGAGCTCAAGTGAATTAATACTGTAGGAGAAGGGTATTATTAAGGGAGAAAGGGGTGAAATAGGGGCACCTTAAGTGGGAAAACCATGATGGAGGGGTGAGACAATGCGAGAGATAAACAATGCCTAGCTAGTTTTGAAAACCAGAGGGAACAATATCGCTCCTACAACCTACTGACAAATTATACATAGCAGATCAAGAAATATATGTCTAGGTAAGGTTTTTCTGAGAACAACTGATCTTTGCCCAAGATTTTTCTACATGACATATAGTAATTAAAAATACCAGACTGGTGGAACTAACCTTC